>NC_135784.1:192241927-192541927 GCF_051106095.1 Pogona vitticeps | reverse complement strand
AATGTCACTATGGTATTTCTACTACAGAATGAATAAAATAGAAACTAGACATGACTAAAAGATAACTTCGGGTCTAAAACAGGCCTAACCACGCTCTCCTTTGAAAATTTATTCCACTTCTTTCCCCCTTTATCACACATTTGCATTAGACATACAAAACCTGATTAAATATGGTACAAGATATTAGGAAAATGAAATCATTTTCATCCAGCTGTAGTCCCAAGAAATTAAGCACATACAGCAGGACACAGGACAGCTTGGCAATCCAATGTACAGGAAAGAAACAAATAAGGTTGTTGGGCAATATGTGGGGAGAAGCTTGTAGAAATGTGAGAGAGCTAAAGACGACCATTCCCTTCACTGAAACTGTAGGAGAAGAAACTGCGAAGATTTGTGGCTTAGGGATAGCAGGTGATATGGAGCTATTTCAGAGAAATAGATTTCTGTAGAAATAGAGATTTAATAATTAAAGGGGTTCTTGAGCACCTGTTACTTATGAAGAGTAGAAAACCCTGAAGTCAGTAATAATGATCTTGATCATCCGTACTAGGAAGATGAAGAAATTATGTGGTTCAAATGTTGTAAGATGTGCTGCTAATCCCCAGAGTGCAGTTCATCCATATAATACTTATCAGATGACACAAGCAAAAACATCAGACTTGCTTCATGCCATTCAGTAATTAACTATTACCCAGCAATCCCACACTGTTCTGTTAAAGAAACAGACACACCTTAAAACAGATTTCCATCAGACTTTGATGCTTCTTGCTGCTTTGCAGTTATGCTGTGGATCGGCAAGAGCTATAGCACATGCATATTCATTCACTGTGCCAGATGCCAATGGCCAGAATCCTGCTGGCATAAGTTTTGCCATGGATCTCTGGTGATGCCACCAGCCACAGGCATGTTGCAGCCATTTGGGGAAATTAAAAACTGCCAGGCTCTTGGGATCACTAGGGATCTCTTTCATCCTAAGAAACCTTTGGGAGCCATGGAATGGGACAGGGAATGATTTAAAGCTGGGAAATTACCTCCACTGGTTCCAGTGGGGGGGCTCAGGACCAATGGCAGCAACTTTCCACCTTTAAATCACTTCCTACCTCCCAAATGTTTCCTAGCACAAAGAGGATCCCTAGGGATCTCCAAACCTTGCTGGGGGATGAGAAGCTTTTAAGTCCCCCAAACGGCTGTGGCATGACCATGGCTGATGACATATTCGAAGATCCGCAATGTAACTTATACCAACAGGACTCTGCTCCATGTCTTCAACTTACAGACTTCCAATTTTTTTGCCCTTTGTTTCTTTTGTCCTTTTCCTACCAGAATAAAAAGAAAACCCATTAAGGGAAAAAGCAAAATATCATAACTCCAGGATGCTTTTAAAACTGTAAAGAGTGGGAACTTTCTATCTGGAAGCACCCTTTGTAGAAGTAAAAATACTAATATTATAGATTGTTAAAGAAACAGTACAGCTGAGCAAGAGAAACCTTTGTTTTCGTTCTTAGAAATATTTTCCTTGCAAATACAACTGCCTCACATAGAATCTTTTGTCACCTTTCGAAGCTCACCATGCCGTAGCCATTCCATGTGAAAGTGTGATCACTTTCAGCACTTGAATATTTTCATATACCTCGACCTAATGTTCTTTTTTATAATTTAGACAATTATTCACAAAAACTGAATACAGCCAATCATCTTGCATTTTTCTTCATCTTGTGCCACTCAGACACCTGAAAATTGCAACATTTCAGAATTATATTCCCTGCCCCCTCCCCTGTCACATCTCTAGCTGAACTGCCATGGGGAGAAGCACTCCAACACTTTTTTTTCCAGAATGCATACACATTAAGGATACAAAGAAAGAACACTGCGAAGCACTGCTTCTCAAATGGCAGGATCCCTCCCATGCCTGGGGAAAGCGATGTTCCAAAGGAAAAAAGGATCCTTTAGTATTTACAGACACTTTCCTCCCACCACCAGAAGTGCAGCTATATGGCATCAAGGCTGCAGAGAAACAGGGAACACATTTTCCCCACATATTCCTTTCTTTCCTGGCTAGCTGACTTTAGGAGTCCAAGATGCCTGCCACTAGTTCCCATCTAATGCCAGGTTGGAGTAGGCCCCCAGTTCACAGCTTCCCAGAGAGTGGAACTGGCAAAACCACTCTTTAAATGCCTCACTTACCATGAAAACCCTATTAGAGTCATGGTAAGTCAGTTCCAACTTGATGGCACAAAACACACGCATACAAATACGATATGTGTGAAAAGTACATTAAATTAAGAAGGGGGCAGGATTTAGAGCTACCACACTAAAGCAACCTTTCTTCTTTGCAGCATCATTGGAAAGCCATACCTTTCTGCCGACTTCAAATATTTGCCATTCATTTTGCGGTGCGGTAACCTGGCAATGTGAGGGGTTTCCCAAGAGGCACCACAACTCTGATGTTTGGACAGCACAAGCCTTGCTTCCATAAGAAATGAACCACAGAAGACATCTACTCTTATCTTTTCCTGTTGTGAGCCGAAGCTGGGTTAATGGCTGACAGAACTGGAAACACTCCAGCCCTAAGCCTTAGAAATGAATCCTGCTTCCATGGAAGTATACTACCTTCACATAATATGCACACCTATGCTTCCAGGGACAATCCTAACGTTCTCTTTTGCATACAGCCACCTGTACAGAGAACTTTGCCAGTATAAGCAGGTGTAACTAGGGAATAAACAGTAATGCACAAAGCAGTTAACAGGGTTCCCATTCATGTTTAAAAACTGCACAGAAGCGGTAACTGGCAGGGCTGGGAAAGCTGCTGCACCTGCGGCTTCCCTCTTCAACACAATCATGGACCGACACAAGAGCCCAGCTACTCTCCCCTTTGCAGCTTGTCACGTACAACTTTCCGCTCTAAACTTGAGTGGTAAACAGAGGGCCCTCAGCTACTTCACTCTGGACGCCCATGAAAAGGGGAAGTGGCAGGGTCCCGCTTAACGACTTTACCATGACACAACTTTTTATAGACTTCTCTAGAAGTGGTGGTGGTGGTGGGAACATCCTGGGGACAAATGGTCGTGGAGAGCTGTAAAACGAGGCTTGCTCAACTTCCCTCACCCATAAAATCGTCCGCGGTGCCCAGGACCATGTCCTGCACCTTCCTTTGAGACAGAGAGGCAACCCCAGAGTTGGAGGCTCGAAATCTTTAGAGCTGACTAACCACAACACCTGCTGCTAAAGCCCAGGCGTGGAGTGGGCCAACGCAAAGGAGACCCGCTCCTAAGAGCCAAGTTGCTGGACCACAGTGAAGGGCCACGTAGCCCAGGGTCCCCCCCCCTTTCCAGGAGGCGCGAGGCCCGATCCCTTCCCTGGGGTGTTCCCCCCCCGCCCCTCCCCCCTCCATCATCCCGGGGAAATTCCACGCCGCCGCCGGAGACATTCCATCGCCCACCCGGTGCAAGCAAGGGCACTTCCGCAGCACCTGTCACCCCACGGGCTTTCCCTGCCTTGACCCTTGGCCGGTCGAGCCTCGGCTCCAGCTACCAACGACCAGACCCCCCCGCCTGTTTCAAAAGGGGGCGCCGTTCCCTCAATCCGGGGGTCCCTGATCTGCAATGAACAACCCGGGAGGAGGGGGGCAGGCAGGGAGGCATGCCTCTGCAGGTGCGGCTCTTTCAATCTCGTGCCACGGGCTGAGCAGCTCCCGGGGCAGAAGCGGTCTCTTTCGAACCGGGCATCACGGCGGCAGGGGCGGCGGCACTCCTTTTCAGCATCCTGCGTGGGAGACTGACCGACCCCCACCCCACCCCACTTCGACGGCGTGCAGAGGCTGCCAAAGGAGACCAGACTTCGCCGCAAACCCCCCCCCCACTCCCGCTTCTTAGCGCCGTCCTGTCCTGTCCTCAGGCACCCAGCACGGGCTGCTACCCACCGAGAAAGATGGACAGGATGAGGCGGAGCGCCTGTTCCGAGGAGCCCAACGACTCCGCGATCTCCGCCAGGCTGAAGCCTATCCGGAACGTGGTGTCCGCGCCTCCACCACCAGCAGCAGCAGCAGCAGCAGAGGCGGCGACGCCGCCTTCGGTGCCTGCCATCTTCTTCGCCGGCTGCCCAACCGGACGCACTCCGCCACCCCCCTCGCACCCGGCAAAAGGCAGCGGCAGCACAACCGCCGCCACGGCCCCTACATCGAAACCACGCCTTCCTCGGCTTTCGGCTCAGACCGATTGGTCCCGAAGCTCCCAGCTCCCGGCTCCCATTGGCCAGCAGGTGGCCAGTGGGTGGAGCAAAGACCGCGACGCTTAACTGAGGCAAAGGTTATCCACGCCCTCTTCTCCCCCCCCTCTACTCACGCAAACACGTGGGGGCGGTGTCAGGCTTGGTGGAAGAAAAGGGGGAGCGACTTCCTATTGGGAAGGAAGGGAGGCGCCTAGAGCGCGAGGCGTATCCCGGCTTCTCATTGGCTTTCCTAAGACAGGAGAGAGCCAGGCAGGGAGGGGGGCGAGAGTAGGAGGCGTCGCTGGGGTTACTATCGGGCACAGAAGGCAAGGAAGGAGTGGGCGTGGCCCTGGCGGAGCCGCGGACCAACGATCTCCCCGACGAGGTCGTAGGACCTGTCAGTATTGCATCAAGGCCACGCCTACTTTATGAATATTAAACACCCAGAATACAGTACACGTAAGGTACTTGACCATCTCGGTGAATGAATCTCTCCTTTTATTGTTCCTTCTGTTCTGGCCACCTGCATTAATACTTGGAAAAAGAGTGGCGTGATGTGATCCAGGCAGCTCCTTAAAATTGCAACGGTGTGCCATTGAAATAGGCATATATGATAGCCCTTTGTCCTCTTTTTTTCCCTTCGTGGCCCCTTTTAATGATTCAAATGTTTTCATGCTGTTTTCTTAAAAGAACTGGAGAATAAATGTATTCACTCATATATTATTAAAAGCAAGGTCGTCCATTTTGAGTTGCCTATCATTTATCTAGCCAAAAATGCGTTAAGAATCTGTGCAGGCTTTTGAGATGATACAGATGATTCTGAACTAATATTTATTTCAAAATATTTATATCTTTCCATTATTTCTTTCCCACGGTTCTCTAGCAATAGTTGCAATATTGCCAAATGAAATGCTTGAAAATACAGGAATGCAAAGCTTGCTGTTCCTCTCTGAAAAGAGGCAGGACTCCATAAAGACTACACTGTGCCCACTTTTAAACATGTTGAGGGGCTTTGGTATGTCAGGGAGAGAGCGAGAGAGCACAGTTATCTGTCAGGAGGCTAGATAATCCTTGCAGAGTTATCAAAATCAGAATGGTCCAAGCAGAGGCACTGCACTGCACTGAGATGCACCCATCCTCTTCAGGAACCATTGGATGCATCAGCAAAAGAGCATTGATCATGTCAGTAGTCATGGAGGCAGAGAAATCCTTGAAAGGAAACTATGGGGCAGTAGCTGGAGGTGATACTGGCAGAGGGCCTTCCATTGGCAGTGGCAGGCTAACTCCTTTTAATACTACGCAGAAAAAGTCAATAGTAAACTACTTCTCGATATTTTATACCTTGAAAACCCTATGATGGGACAGTCCAAAATGGAACAAGGGAATGTGCTGGAAGAGGAGACTCGGGTCAGAAGACACTTCACCAGATAATGGAAAAGGCAAATAATATTTATAAATAACGTGGTTGCTAATGAAGCAAGAGGATTAGAGCCAAAGGGGTGTGCACAAAAGCAAAAAGAGCACCGAAAGTTACATTAAAAGCAAGCTTCAACCCACAAAACAAGAAGTAGAATATGGTCTGATAAGAGGATTACTATTGTTTTAGGCCACTAAAACAAGCAACCACTCCTGCATGAATTGGCCCTATAGGAAGATCTGCTGCCTTCACACTTCTCAGCAAATGCTAAACTATCTGGGACATGCACTCAGTATTCCTAAAGTTAATGACTCATGTCAAGAATGGAATTTTTAGCTTCTTACCCTGCCTGTATGCACATTGTACCTTCATTTCACTCCACTCTAACATGTCTTTTTTCTTTAATATTTTCTTAAGAAATAGTAGCTGAAATAGAGATACAATAAGTCTAAACACAAATTTTATTTTATTTTATTCAAATTATTTATACGCCGTATTTCTCCCCACAGGGGATTGGAGGTGACTCACGGGAGATAAAACAACAGCTTTCAAACACTATATAAATATCCCATTAAAACAAAGAAGCACATTATAATATTGCAAAAGCAATGAAAAATAGAAAAAAGGGGGGAAGCAGAGGGGGAAAAAACACAGGAGTATGCATACATAGGCTTCTATGGAAGTTTTCCAAAGATCAAAAAATATCTATCCACTCATAGTAACTGTCTATACACCATATGTTCATACATCAATAATGTTGTAAGGTCTTCTCTGGATTACTGGTGGTGGGCATCTATCTTTCGAATGCTGAAAAAGTAATATTTTTTCAGTTGTAAGGGCATGGAGGGTCCAGCTACACTGGCCAATGGATTATTTCCAAGAAGCAGGTATATAATTTAAAATACATAAGCATGAATAAAGACCAAAGATTTATCCAGTACAAAATTAATGTGAGTAATAATTCCTTTCTCAAATGAGCAAATGAGCTCATGACTAGACATGACCATATCATATGACTAAGAGATGCATCAAGAGAATCACAGTGCCAACATTTAGATGATTTGCTTAGCCCTTTCCTAAAACAGATATTGCAGTCTCCAGCACATTTTAAACATTATCTTTTGTTGAACGAGGCATACATTAAGTCTATAGATATTTTCGGTATACTGTCGGGCGTGGTCTGCCATTTGTTAAAATAGCACAATCCATTTCCATGGTCCATTCATCTCTGAACCCTTGTGTATCATATTTATTGACTGACAGTGAACAGTTATAAAGAAATAGTGTGGGTTTCTTTTCTTGAACTAATGCAGTAAGTGCAGGAGACTCTGAAGGACTTAATGCTTCTGGACCATATTTAGCTATCAAGATGCTGTAATAGATACGTACTATCATATGGCTGAAGCTGGCAGTTCATATTACTTTTCAAGAAGGCAAATGGCAAAAAATCATCATCCTGTCCAATTAATTGGTCTAAGGTAAGAATTCCTCTGTGTATCCACACCCTTCCTAAAAAGGACTTCTTTCCAGTTTTTATATCCAGATTACCACATAAAGCTAATTTATCATGTGAAAATGGGTCAAACTGGAATTGTTGTGATAAATGTATTTATTTATTTATTCATTCATTTAGTATCATTTGTAGGCCACGTTTCTCCCAATGAGAGGATTCAAGGCAGCTCACAACATTAAAAGAAGTAGAATCAAAAACACAACCTCTCCCAGAAGTTTAATGTATACAGTGGACCCTCTACTTACGGAATTAATCCGTATTGGAACGGTGACTGCAGGTCGAAAAGTCTGTAGGTCGAGTCTCCATTGACCTACAATGCATTGAAAACCAATTAATCCGTAACCAGCTGTTTTTGTTCCGTTTTTGTTCCATTTTGGTTTTTTTCTGGTCTGTAGGTCGATTCTCTGGCTCCAAGTCGAACCTAAATATTGCAGCCAGAGAAGTCTGTAACTCGAAATGTCCATAAGTCGAGCTGTCTGTAAGTCGAGGGTCCACTGTATGTTAAAAAGCATGTGGGGCAAAAACCGTGGGAAATGCCACAGGCCGATGGCGTATTTAGAACCCCAAACCATCCACTTGGAGAAAGGTTCCAGATATGAGGTTTCCAAAACAGCCCAAGATAGGTAAGCTGACTCTGGAATACAGTTCCAGTAATTAGTACATCTTAGCAGATATGCCCAATGATATAAACAAAGATCAGGAAAACCACCTTCTGCAAACATATATTCCTAAAACAGAGTATTAATTTTATGGAAGTATCTGCCAAGTAAGTGAAAAGGAGTTGCTCAAAGAACATACATAATTTGAAGTATAATATTCATTTTGAGGGTATTTATCCTGCTCTAAAGCTGCAAGTTCAAAGATGCGCATCTATTTAAATCCAAGAAGCCAATTCAGTTGGATTTAATGAATCTGTATTCTAAGATAGGCCGTAACATCTGGGCGCCACCACAAATGCTAATCAGAAAAAAAAACACTCTGTGCTGGGTTGTCTCTGAATAGCTCAGATTTTTTAAAAAAATATTTTATAGGTTAGGTGTAGGGATAGGGGACAGGGGACATGGGATTGAGCAGAGGTTGTAAATCAACATGAACATTTTATAATATTAATTCTTATATATGACATTTCAAAGATACATACGGTATGTTTCCGGTGTAAATAATTTATAATGCAGAATATATTTCTAAATTGATTTTAGACTTTCAATTATCAAATATTAATTTGCTTTCTGTTTCTAAGCCAGTCATAACATTTATGCCAACAATCTTCATGATTCGTCCTTCTTGTTGAATATAGCCATTCTGAGTTAATAGCAAAAATCCTGGATACGGCGGAAATCAATAAACTACTAATAACTTAGATTTTGTCTCGTTAATTGCATAACCAAATACAGGGGTCCCAAACCCTTGGTTCACAGCCCGGTGCCAGTCCATGGCCATGGCAGGACCGGGCTGCGGAGACAGATCTCCTGCCCCCCCACGCACTCCCCCCATGCACTCCACCCGCATGCATGCCCTGCCCACGCACATGCATGGGTGCCCCACCTACCCACCCATGCACACAAGTGTGTCCTACCCATCCGTGAGGGTGGGGGGTCCCCCCCACCAGTCTGCGGTGCAGTAAAGGTTGGGGACCACTGATGATACACATTTCTAAGCATATTAATTCCTTTTATAATTCTGGAATGGATGACTGAGCTTCAGAGATAAACAAATATTTTTGCATAAAAGAGTAGTTTTAAATTCATGAGAATTATGAACAAGGCCATGAATATCAGGATTTTGTCTAATGGCACAGGCAAATGGTTACAAACACATACTGTACTGAATAGAAGAGGTGAAAGAGGGCAGCCACTAGTTAATATTCTGTATCTTGGAAATGAGTAAAAGACCTGAATCCATTTCAAAAATTCAGGAGGAAGACCAAATTTAGGAGGTACCGGAAACATAAACTGTATGTATACTTTGTCAAAGATGCTTTTTCTGCACCTTGAAATAACAGCAGCCTATCCAGCCTATCCCAGGAGAGTGGAAATCAAGTGGCAAAGATCCAAATCAAGGAATTACAAACCAGAAAAGTAAGAGCCACACAGAGTACCTCCGACCACCTCAGCATCTTAGCCGGTTATTCTCCACTCTAATGTGTCTGACAAAGTGGATTAATCTACAAAAGTGTACACTGTAATATAAGTTAGCTTTTAAAGTGCTACCACATCCTTGTGCTTTTTAAAAAAAAATTGCTTTGATTTTGTCTCATTATGCTTACACAGACTGACATGGCTACTACTTTGAAAACAAAAACATCTGCATTACCTTCCTCTATTAAATTAAATACTTCTGCAAAAACATAATCAAGTCCAGGAGCTTTGCTGGTTTGGTTAGCCGCAGGGCATTTTGGATTTCTGCTTTTCTGGTTCCATACTAACATATTGTACAATAAATTCTTTCCATCCGTTATCTTCAAATAGATTTTAGTGTTCTCGTTCCCCACTGTGGGTTAACCCTTCATGCCAAGTATCGGAAACAATAATACGAAGCAAGAGACATTTTTAGTAAACCATTTATTTCTGTCCTTATTCAAACAGATGATAATTTAATACAACTATTTTAAATTATTTTAAGACAAAATAATTTGTTACCAATGATAAATTATTTAGTAGAATAAAGTGTAATAAAAATCAATATTTTTTTTTCAACTCTGTGTCTATGGATCCAATCCTGCCTTTGCTATGTGTCATCTAAGAAGCAAAAGAATGAATGGGAGCATAAGATGCATCATGATTGTGGAAGATATTGTGATGCAACTACAGTATTTCGACACATCCTTTCCGTTGGCACAGCTACATCCCTGAACAAACAAACTAGGTGGAAACATGAAGACATGGATGATCAGGGGTATAGTATAGCACTGTGTACCATCAAGTCAATTCTGAGTTATGGCGACCTTTTCCAAAGTCTTCTAGGTAAACAATACATAGAAGTGGTTTGCCCTTCCCTCTTCTGGGGGTGCCCTGGGACTGTGCAGCTTGCTCAAGGCTACACAGGCTGCCTCTTGGGAGGCACAGTGGGGAATCAAACTCCCAATGTCAGGTTCTACAGCCAGATAGCTAACTCACTGAGCTATCCAGCCAGCTGAGTATACAACATGCTTAGAAAACAGACATTCTATGTAAAATAAGACAATAGCTGAGCACAGACTTTATGCTGAGAAGAGAGGAACTCTGGTAGCATATGGTTTTGAACTAAATGGAAGGCATGAAAAAATCACTACTAAATTCCCTTGCTCAGATCATCACAAAGATATGCACAAGATGGTTGTACTTTGCATCCAGCCACATCACATCAACACCTCTATATAATTCCTTGATAAGGCACCTCCAGCTCAGATGACAGGGTGTGTATCATTGCATTTTATCAATGGCATGGAGTACACACAAGGGAGGACTTGGGGAACGGGAAATACAGGAAAGGGGCAATTTGCACAACAGAGAAGGGACCATTTTTTCCAAAGCAACCTCTCAGCTGAACTGAGCACATTGTTGGCATCCTTACAACTCCAAATACCTAAACTCGCCTGGGGAAGGTCTCCCACAAAAATAACGAAAGCACAGTCCGTGCTTGAACTGTACAACTGCTTCTCGTGTCTTTCCTTGCTCACCACTCCCTTGTTACATTTGAGCAAACTATATCTATATATAAACCGTCTCCAAAAGGAGGACAAAAATAAGTCGTAGTTCACTGCAATTTATTTCCACAAATCCAAATTTATAAATAACCACGACAACAAGTAGAAATACAGTACCCCTTGCCTAAATGAAATTAAAGCAGGATATTTTTTTTGCTTTGTTTTGCTTTGATCAGTCCTTCCAACATGGGAAGGACCACAGGGCTCAGACTTCAGCCCTGGTTCAAAATAAAGGGCATAGGGCAGAGCAAAAGACAAGTGTAGGTAAGGCTGTAACATGATGGTGCAGAGGACCAGATGTATCAATTTGGATGTTTTCCCATCATATAAAGATCAGCTCTGTTTTATGCCACCCTACCCATAGGGTTGCCAGATACACGGGTACTAAAAGGAGGACATAGAAAGACAAAAAGGAGGACAAAGGAGGACATATTGAATGTTTCATTTGAATCATTCCAGATTAAACCCACAATCAATACAATTTTATTACAATAGCTGCCAATAAATGTCTTTTAGTGAACCGACCAAGAAACAGTCATGTTAAAAAATAAAAATAAATTCAATGGAGGCTTTTTTTCAAAATACCGGAAGTGGGCAGGCAGGTGGGGGTGGGGAAAACAAGGGGGAAGGGGGTCCTTCCACCTCTCCCCCTCCCATCCAAAATTATAACATAAAATATATAAAAGCCTGACATTTTATCTTTGCCTGCCTGACGGAGGACATTAGGCTAAAAAGGAGGACATGTCCTCCTTTTGCCTGACATCTGGCAACCCTACCTACCCAGGAATCCAGTCCTTCCTCTCAGTTGGACATATCAGGAATCATGGTTGCTCCTTTCATCTCAAGAGAACAAAGTCAAGATGTCTCCTCCTTGGAGGGACAAGAGAGAGGCGTGAGAAGGAAGGAAGGGACAAGAGCCGTTGTAAGATTAGCAATCTAAATCGAAGGAAGGTCAGCACAGGCCCAAGCAATAAAGGACATTCCAGGAAACCTGAGGAGTTCCTGTCTCTCTCCTGTTCCCTGTGCAATACCTCCTTGAGAGTAAGAGCTACACAATTCTTTCACATTTAAATGGCTTTATAAAATTCCCTTATGTTCTACGGGCCTGATGTAAAACCTCCTTGGGCCATAAATGGTCCACAGCCAAGGATTCCCATATTTGGAGGAAGGATTGTAAACAGTGTTACGAGTGACTGGGCACAACTCAGTTTAGGGTGCAACTATACAGCAGGGAAAATGCAAATGGATCCATTGTGAAGCTGAACCCAGGAAAATGGGTTTCCCCGGTTGAATTTGCTTTAGAGAACCATCCAGGAGTCAGAAAAGGAGATAAGTAAATTGGCAATCAGCCTTGTTTGCGGCTTTTAAGGTACCTTTGTTGTGGCCATCTAGATTTGCCCAGGATGTGGCTACAGCAGAGCTACCTTTAACTCCTTGAGTGTTTTTAAATTGCAGGATTTAACAAGCTGCAAAGAAGTGCTGATTACAAATTTCCTTCTCATGCTTTGCTAATTCTCCCCCCCCCTTTTTTTTTTTTGGTCTTCTAAGTGCCATAGCATGAGTGGCACCAAGCCTTTAAAAATGGAAAAGGAAAGGAAGAGGAGGGAAGAGGAAAACCAGCAGATCCAGGGGCCAGGTCTGGGGAACAGAGAATTCAAATAGCAGCCAGGTCTCTATTTGAATGGGCCCATTGCCCTGCCTTACTGCTGCTTTAGCCAGGTGAAATAGCCTAAAATACAAATCCCTTCATAGAAGCATCAGAAGGTGTGTGCATTAGCACAAGTGATCATACTGCCTGAGCTGAGGTGAATACATCTGCTGCAAAAAAATTAATAAATAATAAAAAGCCCCAAAGATGGAAGAAAACAATTTGGAAGTGGGAGGGGGACTCTGGGCTGATTCACATTGAATTGTATGTTGTGTAGCTCATGGAAAATAATACAAATCTGACCCTGCCAATCTCAGAGCAGTTCTTGTATTATTTACTAGTGTAGTTGCCCCCTTAGGCTTGAGCACACCTGCCGAAAGAATCTTAGTTGAACCGATCTGGCCATTATTTAGATTGTTTCATAATTTTCTGTTCACATGAGGCACAACCAACTTTGACTCATTTGCCCCAGCAATCAATTTATTTCTCCATTGACAGGAGGTTTGTTTAAAATTGTACTACAGGTAATAATGTTTCATTTCATTCCTTATTGTTTCAGTGTGTGTGAATGTTGCTGTTGATTTATTTCCTTTGCAGGGGGTGTCAGGTTTTTAGGCACCATGGCCACTTCATGGCCACAGAGCTTGTACTCTTTAATTTTCTTTAAAAAGAGATATCAATACCTCGATAGTAGCCAGTACCACTGCCACTGCTTCTGACACAAAACAGCATGAATATATTGCTCAGAAGGAGGCAGCCTTCCTCTCTCCCTTGCAGGTGAAAGAGAGCTTGAGATTTCCTGCTTTGAATTGTAAAGAAAGGAGTGTTGAGGTTTTTTAAACCTTGCTCTTCATAATACTTTACAGATCTTTTACACCCCACTTCCTCCTCCTGATGCTGTTCAAAAGGGCAAAGGAAAATAAAAGCCAAGAACAGAGAGGGAGAGATCGGCAAGGAATGTGAGTCAAGGAGGGAAGGGAAAAGGGGAGGGAGAGAAGTCTCGTATTGCTTTGTTGATATATCACTTTTGGTAATTTGGGGAAAAAAGACAAGGGAGGTGTTGATTATCCCAAGAAACAATATAGAAAATGAACGGATACAAAATTAAAGAACAGTGTCATTGTTGTTTAGTCGTTCAGTCGTGTCCGACTCTTCGTGACCCCATGGACCAGAGCATGCCAGGCCCTCCTATCTTCCACTGCCTCCCATAGTTGTGTCAAATTCATGTTGGTTGCTTCGCAGACACTGTCCAGCCATCTCATCCTCTGTCGTCCCCTTCTCCTCTTGCCATTACACTTTCCTAACATCCAGGTCTTTTCCAGGGAGTCTTCTCTTCTCATGAGATGGCCAAAGTACTGGAGCCTCAACTTCAGGATCTGTCCTTCCAGTGAATACTCAGGGTTGATTTCCTTTAGAAAAGAACAGTGTAGCCTGATTCAAATAGAAATAAATGAATCAATACAGTTAAAAACAATGTGAACACTTCTGCCAATATATATACCATGAAAAAAAGTGTATCAGAACAACAGAGGTATGAAAATAATTGATATAACTGGGGTTCTAGCACTCCCACCCCAAACGTATTTGCCTAATAAGCACCAGCTTTCTTATTTTTCTTGGAAAGAAGCATGGACTTGATTCTTTGAGAAAAGGGGAGGTGTGCTTGGCAATAATTATGAATTTCAAAGGGATACATACACAAGTTAATTTTCCTCCTGTACCACTATGTGCATGCATGTACTGTTCAATAAATAAAGCATTTGTTGCTCGATGCATTTGGGTCAGTCTGCTACTGCCTGCATACACACATATGGAATTGATCATTGATATCTCAGTCGCAAAATAAATTCCCCTCCTCTGTTGCCTATCTTCTCTGCCCTCTCCCTGCCTACTTGACTTTCTACTCCCTTCTGTCCTTGTTTTACCCATCAGTGAGGCATGGAGGGTGGAGACTGACCAACAGAAAAATGCCCATAAGGAAACTCCATGAAATGGTACTCATTGACAAGGTGCATGAATCAGCATGGAACAACATCATACTGACGTCCACACAAGCAAATCCTGCACAGAACTAAAGCAGAAAACCCTGCAAAGCAAGGATTTTTTGTCTTACTTTGAGTAGTTTCAACACTCCATTGTGTGGACACCAGGATACAATAATTATACCATGGGTGCAAGGAGAGCTGGCCAAATACTTAGTGTGTACAGTCCTTTATTGTGCAATTGTATCGCTCCATTCATGGGGGCCCTGGACACTTTACCAATCAGCCATGGCAAATTGTACAAATAATATGTGAACACCAAGAGGATTCTGGCCAGCAAGATGCTCTGCACTTGAAAAGGGCTGGAGGCACGGTTGCAGAATGAACTGTAGATTAGCCCTGTAGCTCCTGGAGTGGCTCTGATGTTCCAGGGGTCCTGTTTCACCTCTACCTTCTAGCCCAGGGTGTTAGGGGGACACCCCAAATGTTTGGCTGATGAGTAAAAAAAAACCATTGTGCCTTGGGTGTGTCCTCTTATCCCATAGGTCACCAAGGCTAGACCAGATCGGCCCTCCTCCCTATACTTAGCCCTAGTGGTGTCATGAGATGGCCAGCCCTGGACAGCAAAAAGTCAATGTGGCCAAATGTATAATAGCCCAAAGGTGGCAAACCTCTCTAGGACAGCTCCGCTCACGATTAATGATCCTGCCATCACAGAGGCCAGAGGAGGACGTGAACTCATTCTCTAGCAGATAATTTCTGAATGTCTCAGAAGTACATGGAAGGCTTCAGAAGAGAGCCAAGGGGCGAGATGAACCCATCACGTCTTGCCCATGGCTTGCTTTTCACCTCGTTTCTGAGAATGAGAGGAGAGAGAGAGAAAGAGCTGGTGCGGGCGGGGGGGGGAACAACAACATATTTGGTTTTATCTGGAAGTTGAGTCATGGCAACTGGACTTCTTTCTTGTTAGGTTGAAACGCTTGGCTACTCATCCAAGCAGCTTCTTCAGTCTTCATTTGGTTTTATCTTGTATCCTGCTGCCCTCTACTGTCCACACATGTATGAAGTGAGATTCATGTTTATTACTCTCAGTGCCACTTCCAAATGTCTCTTTTATTGTGCTATTAGAGCTCGGTGACATTCTAACAACATTCTCACTGAGACGATTCTCTGTGATAGAATTCTAGCGCCCTCCTTTGAACGACAGCGGAGAATTCAAAGTACCCCCTAACTCCAGCTACAGATCCCAGGGTTTTATAGGACGGAGTCATGACATCAGAAGCGGTATCAAACAGTGGGTGTAGTATATAGGCTGGTTCCAGATGGTTCCCTTTATCGCACCATCATTGGCCCTGTTCACTGAATTTTATGCGAGCATCAGAAAATATCATCCTAATTCTTCCTTGTTTTTCCACCACTCATTCTGTCTCTTTTCTTGCTGTGGAAAAGCTGCTAAGAAGAGGACTGGAATGGAATAGTACAGTTTCTTCTGATTCTTTGGGCGTGATCTCCTGATGGAATTGTTCCCTACTTATGCCCAAGTTAGACTGTAGCATAATTTTTTTTTGCAGCCACACAACGCACAACCATTAGTGATTCATTTTACTGGCCAGTGGTGTAACTGCCACTCAGTTCCCATTCGCTGGGAGGCTTCTGTTTTGTCATTGCTGCTGCTGCTGCTGCTGCTGCTGCTGCTGCTGCTGCTGCTGCTGTTGTTGTTGTTGTTGTTGTTGTTGTTGTTGTTTTTGTTGTTGTTGTTGTTGTTGTTGTTGTTGTTGTTGTTGTTGTTGTTCCAGTGGCATTTTGAGATATTCCTTAGTGTGTGTGTACAATCCTATCGATAGTTTTTTGAAACAAATTCACCGGGGAAGGCAGGCGCCATTACTGTTTGTTTAATTCTGCAGCTGGAGTGTTGATACAATGGTAAACTTGTGTTGATGGCTTTAAAGGCATTGGTAGGTATTGCATCGCTCAACCTACTGTCTGGCAAGCGACACAGCCCTGAGTTGGGGTGCTGGGTCCATTGAGAGCAACGCATTGCTTCCAGAAGTGCCAGCACAATGCAGGAAATTCTGCCCATCAGGAAACACTACATGACATATTGATGTGCCATTAATTAAAGTTAAGGGCTGCAGTGCCCCATAAAACAAGAGAGAAAATAAACCGGTAACATGGTGCAGCTGGCCATAATTCAAATGGAAGGAAATGAACTGCTAATGGTAAAAAACATTGCGATATGCATACATGTATATATACTATATGACCACAATGATTACAACGAAGGTATGGAAAGTATCATTAGAAGTGGGTAAAATTTTCCTGCTGTGAAGTGCTCAATTAGATGCCTGTAGTGATGCATCTTCTGACTTTTAATAGACATGTAAATGGATTGTTGTGCTCTGTTGTTTTAAAATGTGTTTTTACTATTGACTTTATTTACCATCTTTAATATAATATTTGTGTAATGCTTTAAAAATACTGTATTTGTATACTTACTGTTTTTAGTTTTAAATACTATCTTATGTAAGCCACCTTGGTACCTTTTAAGGAGAAAGGCAGGGTAAAAATATTGAAAATAAATAAATAAATAAATAAATAAATAAATAAATAAATAAATAAATAAATAAATAAATAAATAAATAAATAAATAAATAAATAAAATTACTACTACTACTACTACTACTACTACTACTACTACTACTACTACTACTACTAATAATAATAATAATAATAATAATAATAATAATAATAATAATAATAATAATAATAATGTATCATTGAAATAGAGATTTTTGGATACTTCAGTCCAGTCACCAAGCCAAATGGAGACTGCATCCAAGAAATCAAAAGAAGACTGAGACTTGGAAGGGCAGCAATGGAGGAATTAGAAAAGTGTAAGGATGTGTCACTGGAGACCAAGACCAAGATCATACACACTCTTGTATTTCTGATCACCATTTATGGGTGTGAAAGCTGGACAGTAAAAAAGCTGAGAGGACAAACACTGATTCATCTGAAATGTGGTGCTGGAGGAATGCTTTGCAGAAACTGCAAAGAAAGACAGGCCAGTGGGTCTTAGATGAATTCAAGCCTGAACTATCTCTAGAGGCAAAAATGTTGAAACTGAAGCTGTCCTACTTTGGGCACATCCTGAGAAGGCAAGATTTTCTGGAAGATAATAATGCTGGGAAAGGCGGAAGGCAGCAGGAAAAGAGGAAGGCCAAATATAAGATTTGGCTTGAGCACCACAGGCCTGAGTGTGCAGGACCTGAGCAGGACAGTTGAGGACTGGGCATTTTGGAAATTCATAGGGTCAACATAAGTTGGAGGTGACTTGATGTCACATAACAACAACAATACCGTGCACAATGACTAGTCTGGACTAGTGAAGGTAGAGTAATGGACTGGGACTCAAGAGGCCTGGGTTTGAATCTCTACTTATGTCATGGAAACTCCCTGGGAGTGCTGAACTCGTAAAACCACTCCTTAAATGTACCTAAATTACCTTGAAATCCCTGTTACGGTTCCAACTTGACAGCACATGACAATATAACACACAGTCTTGTCCAGGCCTTTGCATTTATGGATTTAAACCCACATTTACCTTTTTACTTTTTGATCATGCTGTCTCAAGCAGTCTGCGGTGCTTTTCCACTTTGGTTTTTCCAGTAAAGGATAAATATAGGAAGAAACACTCCTTTAATCAGATCATGCTACCAGAACTACCAGAACTTGACAGCAAGGCTTGTGCCTTTTACAGTCATCTGTGTCTAAAAAAAAAAAAAAGACTGATCAGGATTACCTTTTTTTTTTTTGTATTTTTTATTTTTTATAAGGGATAACAAAAAGGATTACCTTTGATCTCCACTGTTCTACAACCAACCTTTGACCTTTAATATCATTCACATAACGTTTATTCCACGGCACAAGTTCTTTCACCCTCGGCTGGAAGGCTCCCAAATTGACGGCTCCTAACATTATCACTCAAATGCCATTTCTCATACTTACACACACACACACACACACACACACACACACACACACACACACACACACACACACACACACACACACACACACACACACACACACACACACACACACACACACACACACACACACACACACACACACACACACACACACACTTTTGCCATCCCTTAAGATGTGATCAGAAGGACATTTTCTTGGATTCTTGCTGACACAAACTTCACTCCTTGAGTTGGATCTTGTGTTCATCTGCAAGGAACTTTAGGGCCCTCCTGTGTCTCTGGGAAGGCCTCTCTGAGGCAAGTTATTGATTTCCAGGAGTCTTCTCACCCAAAGTTTGTCTGGCTTAATGGAAGGAACCTTCAAAGGAAGGGAGACCAGAGACCATGGAGTTACCCATGGATATGTAACAAGGTCATTGGATTAGATCTTCCCTGTCGTGCTGAAATACATTGTACTTTTATTTAACTTAGGGCAATTCTTTCTAGATTTGCATCTCTTTATTTAATCATGCAGCAGTAAATGAGAAGGGCCAGATGAGAGGTGGATTAGCTCAGTAAAGGAAGCCACAGCCTGGAGTGTACAAGAGCTGGCTAGGACTATTGGTGACACGGCTTACTAGGGTCACTGATTCATAGGGTTGCTGCCGCCCAGAGTAGACCATTGGTCTAGATGGATGGGGTATAAATCTAATAAATAAATAATAAATAAATAATAAGTGAGAAGCCGCTTGATGGCACATTACACCACCGCCGCTAAGAATGTAAAAATACACACAAATCTATATTCTTTGTTGTCTCCCCCCACTCCTTTAATAATGCAGTTTCCTCTTTTTTCATCTGGAAAAGGCTGCAATTTCTTTCTTTCTTTCTTTCTTTCTTTCTTTCTTTCTTTCTTTCTTTCTTTCTTTCTTTCTTTCTTTCTTTCTTTCTTTCTTTCTTTCTTTCTTTCTTCCTTCCTTCCTTCCTTCCTTCCTTCCTTCCTTCCTTCCTTCCTTCCTTCCTTCCTTCCTTCCTTCCTTCCTTCCTTCCTTCCTTCCTTCAACTTCAGTTCTATCATAATATCTTTGCATCGCACAACGAATAAAAATACATATAAATTCAGTGGTGATAATTGTATCATACTCAGTGAAATAACTATGTTAAAGTGCACAGATTTAGGTACACGGAAACTTTATCATTACCAAAGCGCTCTCTCTCTCTCTCTCTCTCTGTCTACCTCTCTCTCTCAGTCACTCTCACTCTTCATGAAGTGATCATCAAATTCTTCATTGATTGCATTACATTAATTTCATAATGATAGTTAGGTTCCATATCCTAGCAAGCCAGTGAAATAGTTGGAGAGGGACACACACACACCCTCCCGAACACAGCTATTGAAATTTTAGCTGCACCAACTTCAGTTAACAATTGATTAAAAAATTTTTCCCTTACAAATTCTGGATGGATCCATTCAAAGTGTTCTCAATACACCATCATAACAGCTATGCTGAATATCAGACAATGAAACAAAATACCTTATTCCAAGTAAGAAACACCAGTGATGAACTGTTTTGAAGTAATTAAACATCACATTTCTACAAATTGGTCTCCTACCAATATTTTTATCCAACCACTGGGACTCGCTCTTTTAAATATATTCTCTGAGTTTTATTTTCTCGAGAAGTCTAACTTTTGGTAGAGAAAGGTGGGAGGAGTTCTTTTAGCCTAGTGGGCTGAATTCAGTTTCATTGAAGCTTTGGGTGGCTACTTTAGAGTAGCCGTACATCCTCATTTAGGGAGGACTGTTCTCTGTTTGAAGAGCTGCCCTTCCATTGGGAGGTGAGCATATTCCTTTTTGGTGACGTGATAACCTTACCACCACCACCCCAGTGAATTTTCCTGGCTGATCAGGGATTTGAACCCAAGACTCTGTGTCTGATACTTAGTGCGCTACATGATATGTACCGTCTATCTAGTAATACCCTCGCTTGACCAATAAAACAGGTTACACATGGGGTCCTACAGAACCCTTCATCAGGCTGCTGTTACTTCGGAGTGGTGGAGGGGGCTGGAAATCCCACAAATCATCTTGCTCAAAAGTTGAGGTGAAGTTTTTGCAACTAATAAATTTATGAATATAGCTTTGAAGAGGTAACCATGTTAGTCTGTGGAACCATATGAGACAACGACAAAACAAAAAGAAAAACAAAACATTCCGAGAGACAAACATTTGTGGCACCTTATAGATTAACGACTATATTTTAAAATGAGCTTCCATCGATCAAGTCTACTTCCTCAGACATATGACTGAGAATATATATATGGCTATCATATTTATGTATGATCCCATGAAGAGGTGGGGATACAAATAAGGAGCAAAATTTGTTCTAGTCGATACAGTGGACCCTCGACTTACAGACGGCTCGACTTACAGACTTTTCGAGTTGCAGACTTCTCTGGCCGCAAAATTTAGATTTGACTTGCAGCTGGAGAATCGACTTACAGACCAGAAAAGAACCAAAATGGAACAAAAATAGAATAAAAACTGCCAGTTATGGGATTAATCGGTTTTCAATGCATTGTAGGTCAATGGAGATTCGACCTACAGACTTTTCGACTTGCAGCCATCGTTCCAATACAGATTAATTCCGTAAGTAGAGGGTCCACTGTAGTCCTATTCTTTTCTAACAAACTGCTGTCACTTTGTATCCTCACCTGGTCATGAAGGCATGCATAAATATGACAGCCATATAATCTCACTCTCGTGTCCGAGGAAGTGAACTTGATCCATGAAGGCTACAGTAAAACACTGTATGTAGTAAGCCTTGAAGATGCCACAATGCTCTTATTGTTGTTGCTGCTGCGATGTTCTGAATTTATGAAGTTAGATCTTTGTATGTAGTAGAGACTTCAACGGGTAAGTGTCTTTAATCAGCCCTCTCTCATTCTTAAAATAAGATTTCTTGGTGGGGTGGGAGGTCATTGTGTAAGAAAAGCTAATAGTTACTGCTCACAGTTAAGCCTAGGAAGAGGTGCTTCCGCTTTTCAGAACTGGGAAACCAGCAAGTGGTCCTGCCATGTAGAAGGGGAGCGTGGCCATGTGGAGGCTGGATTGGGACCCTAAGATGGCTTGCATTTGGCCCAAGGCCAGAAGTTCCTCACCTCTGCCCGAAGATTATAGTGGCACTCTTTCCGCTACCCTATGCTTGAACCTCTGATCTCCTTTTGTAAAGAAGGGAAAAAAATTGTAGTTTCTACGTATTTCTCTTTACTCTGTACGATCCTTTTGTTTTTTGTTTTTTACAGATCATGCAATATAGCAGACAAACACATGTGCTCCAGTAAACCTTTCCTAGTATTTTGGTACATTTGTTTGCCCACCCACCTCCCTCACTTCCCGATCCTGAGCTTGTTGTTTCTTTATATGTACACAAGCAAAAAGTTGGGTCAGCAGTACATCATTGATAGACTTTGCCCTTCTCCCTCTCCGAATTATTTTTTTCGGGCACCCTTACTTGCTTCCGCTATGGAAAGTTGTCTGAGAAAGGAATATGTTCGTGCGTGTAGCATTGTGCCTGTGCATGTATGTATTAATGGGCTGACCTAAATGAATAGTCAACAAATGAGAAGGTCAGTGATTTTTGTGGGCAGTCTTCCACTCAGATTGCCTAACGCTGTTACCGTGTTTTCAAAGCGGAATTTGGAATTTCCCTCACCAGTTCTTTTCCCAGAAGTCAGCTGATTTCTCTGAAGAAAAAAAAAACCACCACCCAGTTTTGAGAGGAGCCCATCCTTCCTCATCTTACAAATTAGGGCCTGGCCAAAAAATTGAGATTGCACAATTACTAGATGACTTGAACATTAGAGTTTCTCTTTTGGATATATTTTTAGGGGCTTAGCAGAGGACAGGATGCAACTTTTCAAACAGCAGAGGGCGACAGAGTTCTTAATTAGATGGTATTCTCACTGTGGAAATGTAGGTACAATATGTGTATGTACTCTTGAAAGATATGAAGAGGGAGACAGAAGAGAGAGAGAGAGGAAGAGAGAAGCAGTTGCCGAAACCAGCAGTAAAAGGTAAAACGTCTCCCAGAATCTGAAAGAGGGCTGTCTGGGTGTCAGATTTTGGTTTAAATGTTTCCTGATGCAAGGTTGCTTCCACTGGCATGAAACCTTATGACTTCCCTCAACCTAAGAGTTCACAACACTGCTTTTGGGCAGCAGGGTGCTTGTCTTGTAGACAGTGGCAGGTAATTCTACCGTGCTTAAATTTTCTTGCCTCAGTTCCTTTCTTGATGATCTTTGTGACGCTAAGGAGTTCTCTGCTACTTTGTGGACATGTGGAGATCTGTGTCACCTAGTGTAATGCTCTTGTCTTGCAGGGGCTGATTTTACTTTGCCTACTGTGAGCTGGGTTTTCATGCCATTGTCCTGCTCACCCAAACCAGGCCTCCTTCAGAGGAAGAAACAAACCACCTGTCTGTTTTGAGGGAGCTGTTGTTTTGAGGGAGAAGCTGAGATGAAGCTCTTGCAGACGTGGTAAGTTATTTGCCACAGGGAGGAAAGTGGAGCTCATAACATGGGTTTCAGCAACTAAACACTTCTGCTGGGGATGGTCCCACTCCAAGAGGGAAGTGCGCGTGGCAGGCAAAGGCACATACCACCCCTCTGCTGCCAATGGCTTGCTGCCGTGTCTTTCTCTTTACCCAAGTAATTTGGCTCACTTGTAGCTCCTCTTTTGTCTCTGGGTAACGGTGAAGGTGGTTGGCTGGAAAGCTCTGCGGTTCAGGTATTTGACTGTGGAGCCCAAGGCTGGGAGTTCAATTCCCCACGATGCCTCCTGTGAGCAGAGCTAACTCTGTGTGGCCTTGGGCAAGCCGCACAGTCCCAGGGTGCCCCCAGAAGAAGGGAAGGGTAAAACCACTGCTGAGTACGTCCTACCTCAAAAACTCTGGAAAAGGGTCACCATAAGTCAGAACTGACTTGACAGTACAGGGATGTGAGGGTAGCTAGGGCCTACCAAAGGTCTGCATCCGGTCAAGTCCCTCACTTGCTGTGCTCGAACACTGGAGGTATGCTACGTTTTCCCGGTCATGGATTGTTTATGAACAAAAACTGTCCCCATAGGGTGGTCTGCACGGTCTCTTCTTTAAGGGTGAGGCAGGAAGCTGACACAACTCTTCTAGCCGTTTCGGCAAAGGCAAAATGGTTTTTGAATATGGAACCAGCAGCCAACTCCAATTTGTCCTTCCTCTCTAGGAGCTTCATCGCTTGCTTCCTCCTGGCCTATACTGAAGCAGCCTCCATGTACGGAGAGATCCTGTCTCCCAACTACCCCCAGCCATATCCCAACGATGCTCTGGAATCCTGGGAAATAAGTGTTCCTCCTGGCTATGGAATCCGCCTCTATTTCACCCACCTGGATATAGAACCATCTCAAGGCTGCGAGTATGACTTTGTGAAGGTACAAAGCCACCACATCCCCTGGGTCAGGGCAGGGGCTAGAAGGAGGTTATCTGGGCATTAGCCCAGTTGGCTGGGCTAAAGTTTCATCACCACAACAATGTGCACAGGAAAGCAACAGGGAAGTGGTGTGTTTGCAGGTTATGACTGCTATTCTTCTTGTTGCATCCAAAAGTCTAGAGATGTCTGACTCTCTAAAAGAGTTTAACATTACTGTCCTTGTTGTACCCATCATCTTAATTTCCCCACAATGTGTCATACTGGTGGCTGGAAGTCAAGATGTTGAGCTGCAGCTGCTGTGTAACCAGCAGTTTAAAATAAAGCCCAGGTAAAGGGTGAGAAGCAACCTCAAGTGTGGAAGGATCTGTGGTTGGCGCTGTGAGGAGGAGGTGATGATTTCCTTTTAAAGTTACAAGAATGGGTAGGAGACAGGGTCCAAGGGTGGAAAGCCCCAGGCTGCTGAGACTCCACTAGCACCTCAAAGGTGTCAAGGTGTAGTTATTAGCACGGCCTTACAGTAGTAAAGCTGACTCTGCCTGCTCTTTATTAATGAAGTTCCCTTTCTTAGGTAAAGGTTCCCCTTGACATTTAGTCCAGTTGTGTCTGACTCTAGGGGGCGGTGCTCATCCCCATTTCCAAGCAGTAGAGCCAGTGTTTGTCTGTAGACAGTTTCCGTGGTCACGTGGCCAGCGCGAATAGACACAGAACGCCATTACCTTCCCACCGAGGTAGTACCTATTTCTCTACTGACATTTACATGCTTTCGGACTGCTAGGTTGGCAGTTCTTACTGCATGCTCCATTGAGGCATGGCCATGTCACCTGAGTGTGCAGGAGTGGTGCTAGCTGGATCCAGATTGATTGATTAATTAGTTAATTAATTTGCTTTATTTCCTGCCCATCTGGTATATTCTACCACTCTGGGCAGCTAACAATAAACGATTAAGAAATTCATTTTCTCTGTCTCTGTGTTGAATCATCCAGGTGTAAAATTGTCAGGCACTCAAAATCAACACATTTCAGCAACAGGGACCAAGCATACTACAGTATTGTGTGTCTGCCCCTTTCAGGTCCACTCTGGTGACAACATTGAGGGTCAGCTCTGTGGACGGAAGAAAAGCCGCAAGCCTGGATCTCACATTGTGGAGGAATTCTATGTCCCATACAACACTTTGACTGTCACATTTCAGTCTGACTTTTCCAATGAAGAAAGATTCACCGGGTTTGCGGCTTACTACGCTGCAGTGGGTAAGGCCACCTTTTCTTTACGTTGTACTTGTAGAGATGTGATTCCTTCCAGATGTGCCTCAGAAATGGACAGCTACGCTCCCTCCCTTTCATATCTGACTTTAGTCAGCAAGAAGGAAAGATTCTCTGTATGCTCCACTTTTGGATACATTTAAGACTGACTTGCAAATGAGGACAGTCTATAGAGAGCTATTGTTACAATTAATTTTTAATACATTGAATAGCCAGGCCATCATCGCAGGTCAAGTCTATGAGCATATACTTTTGGTCCCAAAAATGCACACACATTCTCTCCCAAAATTGGTGTAGTCCACTGAGTCAGGAATTGCCCAGAAAAACAGGGGGAAGACAGCTCATGACTTATTACTCAAATTGATTATGTTAGAGCCTCACCTCATCCCTGACTCAATGGGTCTCAGATATTATTCCAGCTGCAAAGAGTTGAGTTACTCTCATCTGTCTCCTCTCCTACTACGGTACTTCTTCTTCTTCTAATGACCCAACTGCACACAAATTCAGCACATGGAAGGGAGTGATGCAGCCATTCTCCTGTTTCTGCTTGGAGAATAGATTGATATGTGTGTCTTGACTCTGGAAGAAGGGAAAGTCTCTCCCAAGTGAGGGAAATATCATAACTGAAATTTCCCAAAGAACAAATGACACGGGAGGTTGAAGTAGCCAAATATTTCAGATTATACAGAACATACATTCTGGAAGCGACCTCATGTCTTTCATCTTAATAAAGTACTGCATGATCGATATCACAAACTGATGAAAGAAACCCCAGGTTCACATGCCAAGAAGTTTCTATGCACCTTCAATTTGGTACACAGGGCACACTAGCTGTAGGTGCAGGTCCTGCCCTTCTTCCTCTCCCTCTCCCACCCCATTGATCTGTTCCTGTGTAAGAAACATGTGTTTCATTTAATACATTTGATTTTAAAGCGTGTTTTCATTAGCAGATGAGCAGTGGTAGTGATTTGATCAGTGCTGTATTGCGGAACTATGCCCATCTCTCCTACATAAATACCATTTATTCCTTCTGAGACACCCAAAAGTGCTACAGTTTGGCTCTCCTTGCCTACGAGGAGTTTGCTTGTCCTCTGGAGTGGAGTCAGGGTCTTGAACTGAACATAGGATGGGCTGAAGGGGAATTGAGTGATGGCTTGCTGATGTCCTGGCCACAGACTTCTTTGTTCTGGATCTCGTAAGGGACTATGGTATCTTTAAGTGCCTGGGTGCAAGGCTCTGCCCCCTAAAAGAAAACAAGCAGAAGGTTATAGGATGTGGCTGGACTTACTTGTAGCCAGGTGCCGAAGAGTTTCATGACTGCAGCAACAAAGAAGGCTAGCTAGGATTCTACCAAAAATGAAGCACCTCCTCTTTCATTACTTGAGTGCCCCCCTTCCCCATTTTGTCCTTTTCTTTTTCTCCTTAGTCTTCCATAGGAATCCTTACTGACGTCTTTCTTCATTGCTTGCAGACGTGAATGAGTGCACAGATTTTGTGGAAGCGGTCTGCAGTCATTACTGCAACAACTACATCGGTGGCTATTTTTGCTCCTGCCCTTCTGAATATTTCTTGCATGAGGATCAGAGGACATGCGGAGGTAAGAGGGCCTGGCCGGTGTGACCCCAGGAATAAGAATCTTCACCTACACTTGAAATTGCTGAGCAGGGAAGAACCTTCAGTAGTCTCCATTACAAATGTGTAAACCCCTAGAAACAGATGAATGGGAAAAAAGTACACTTGACCTCCAAGTATCTGGAAAAATAAACCAAAACTGCACAATTAAGAAATGTAATTCAACCCTATACATTAGGAATGGAAGACCGGCTAAGCCATTAATGACTGGGGATCTGAGCAAACATTCACTTTCTGCAGAAAGTAGCCATAGGTGTGCAGATGTTACCCCTGTAATCATGAGGGCCCTCCTTGGCATCCTACATTTCTTATTTATTCTAATAGACAAATGCAATGTACTGTACAGGCATGCACCATGCAGCTTTGCCTGCTGCCTTGCGAAAGTTACTGCAGACACTCAGAGTGGCTGATATGTGCTGCTTTGTTTCACTCTCACTATATCTAAACTTGGACCCCTAGTTTGTTATCCTCTCAGATGAGAATCATAAATCAGATTCTAATCTTGGTTTATAATTCCCGCTTAGTGGGAAATCTCTGTTCAGAGTTCATGATAAACAAACCACAGATGGAGGCTTCTTGGTTTGTTTAGCCACTCCCACAGGGACAGGAGGAAGCCGAAGCGATCAAGCAGCATCCACAAGCACTATTGCTCATTCCTAAAGAAGTTGTGTCCAGATTAGCCCAATGTGATATGCAGCCCTGGGGGAAACAACACTGGCGATTTGGAACTTAGATTCAAGTCCTTGAATTTTAAGAAAATGATGATAAAATTGGGGCAAAATTAAGTCACAGGCACACAGAATGCTCATCTGGGCATGGAATTTTGGTAGTGATTCTGCCATGCTGAATTAAGCTATGATTCAGATAGACGTGTTCTTAATCTTAACACTGCATATTTCTTTCCTGTTCTTATTTAATTTTTCTAAAAATTATTATTCATAGAGCACAACAAATCAATTTATTCTTAGACACCACAAACCAAATACAGAGGAAAAGGAACTTGATGGTGTCATTTAAACTTCTCAGAATATAGGATTAAACTCAACCCAGTAGCAATAAAAGTTTTAAATTTGGAATGTAACACTATGACATTTTTGTAGGAACACCTTATAATAGCAATAATGTACACTCCCATGCAGTGGTAAAAATGTACTAGACAATTTCATTGATTTTCATGTTATCTCAAAATATTAATGTTACTTACCTAAACCTTTCTAAGAAGAGGGCCTTAAAGAAGGGGCAAAAAATGAAGGTAGGTGGGAAGCACTGTCTCTGACAGAAGATTATCTGCTAGCATTGTTATGGATTTCTTGATCTTCTCTCTTCCTTGAACTCTAGTGAACTGCTCTGGAAATGTCTTTACTGAACTGTCTGGTGAGATCAGCAGCCCCAACTACCCCAGCCTATACCCTGAGAACTCACACTGTGATTACCGTGTGATCTTGGAGCCAGGGTACCGCGTGGTTCTGACCATCGATGGGAAGAAGGACTTCGACATAGAGCCAGCGGACTCAGAAGGAAACTGTCAGGATGCCTTGAGAGTAAGGGGCTGCAGAGGCAGGAGGGCTCCTGGAAGTTTGGGTCTCTTCTTTCCCCCTTGTTAAGAATGCATTTTAGCCATAAGCCATAATAAATTGGCTGAAAGGCCCACAGGCAGAACAGGCAGCAACGATGACTGTGGCATCTCTGTGTAGTGTAGGAGCACAGGGGGAAGTATCAGCCTCATTCTCCTGCTTGTCTGCTCCTTGCAGGCATAATTCCAGTGTTATATCCCTGTCTCCACATCGCACTTAGCTGAAACAAGTGTCAGTCAACTGAAAGCAGGACAAAAACCTTATTTTTTTTCGGGGGGGGGGATATTTTGGTTCTGCTTTGCTCCATTTTGTGCCAGCGCAGGATGTGTTTGTGTAAACTCCAGCACCATGTTGGTGTGTGCCGATCTGTGCATTTTGTGGACGTGTGGCCATTTGAGGATGTTTCCTTATGGGTGTGTTTAATCTGGTCATTCTTCACCCCTCAGCCCCTTAGTGTTGCTGCCATTTAATTTTCTTGGGGGATCATGGCAGAAGAGATAACAGTTGTCCCTCTGTTCTGCTTTTTATTTTTTTAAAAAAAACATACATAGCATGAAAGTGAAAACTAAAATTAAAATGTGAAGGTTTGAGAAGGATGGGCGGATAAAAGGAAGAGGGTAAGGAAGAAGAAGTGAAAAAGGTGGGGAGAGGGAAGAGAAGATAAGCAGAAGAGGGAGGCAACCTGTGTTAAGAGTGAGACCTCGGGAAGCCATTCCAGATGTTATGTGGACAAGCACATACATGTACCACTCAGTGCAGCCCAGTACATTCAGCAACAAATCCCTTCCCCTTGTGTGGATGCCCACATGGGGTGATCTTTTCAAATCTGCAACTAAAAATTTTCAGAACATCCCAGAGTGACTGGGGACAACACCAAAATGTGGACAAGCCCTTAGTAAGATTAGAGGAAAAAATGACTGCGATAGGTGAGGGGGCAGGAGTGAGGTGTTCAACTGTCAGTCTGGTCAACTTTATACAGCTTTGCCCTTTCTGACAAGTGCCAATGTCTGAAATAATTGACATGCACCTAGTACATGGTTAAACTTCATTTCAATAGCCTTTTGAAATAACTTCAACAATGTATTTGTATTGGGGGCTTTTTTCTGAGCAGTGATTCTATAGTCTGGCCCTTTAAGTGTGTCCTTAAATCTCTCTACCACTTAATTGCCAAATTCACACCGGGCTTGTTCTCTTCCACATCCAGTCCAAGTCATGAATATATTCCCCATTTTTTGGAGTATTGTATGCCCCCCCTTTTTTTTCTATATTTGGCTAATTCTTTTATTGGTTGTTCTTATAGATCTTGGCAGGAGACCAGCACTTAGGTCCTTACTGTGGCAGTATATTCTCTGGTCCTCCAGAAATCAAGACGAAAAGCAATATTGTGGACATTTTCTTCCAAACAAATGAAGTAACACAAGGCCGAGGCTGGAAACTCCGCTATTTTGGGGACCGTGAGTAGATGTCCCACAGAGGAGGAAGCATATAGGGTACTCAAGGGAGAACTCTGCAGGAGGGAAGTGGGTCACTAGAAAACCTGACATGTGCTTGCAAGGTGGAACTTGTGTTAGACGTCAGGTACAGAAGCAGAACCTTGCAAGCAGAGAGGCAGAGTCGAGTCAACAGAACCTCTTGCTGGCATGAAGTGTTACAGAGAGCAGTTACTTCTGTTGGGCACATGGATGAATTGTGAATGGCCATTGTGGAGTCAGGAGCTAGGAAATGAAGCCTGCGGCTGGCAAGTGGTTTTGAGTAGATCATAGGTGTGGACGGAGTAATGGACAGCTGGCTGCTTGATTGGCACCAATCCTACTAGAACAGAGAGCAACTAGATCCTTAATCAGAAGTGGAGCAACCTCCTGATCTCTTGGGGACTGGGACAATATCCCTGTCCACCACCATGTACATTATATATAAATACGTGATGGAGAGAAAGAGAGAGAGGATGGGGAGGGAGGTCAAAGGTGGTTACAGAGGAGATAGGACTCTTATCTGAACATCTTGCAGACTGTGGCCTACTAGCTCTGAGGAGGCAGGAACCCCCAGAAGGGTTCAGTTACCTTCACAGAAAGAAGGGTGAAGCATTTTGTAAGTACATGATTACTGGACTTAATTGTGACCTCTGTGGATAGAAATGGGAAGTAAGTGTGTGTGTGTGTGTGTGTGTGTGTGTGTGTGTGTGTGTGTGTGTGTGTGTGTGTGTGTGTGTGTGTGTGTGTTGTGGGGATTAAGTCATTGTTTGCTGAAATCCTCCTCTTTTTTACAAGCCATGCCCTGCCCAAGGACCGTCATTCCCAATGCTGTGCTGGATCCCACAAGAGACCATTATGTCTTTAAGGATTCTGTGACGGTCACTTGTATAGAAGGCTATGAGGTTGTACTGGTAAGTTCCCCCCTACACACACACTAATTAAAGCCATTCTTAAACTATTACGGGAATCCTCTTGGCACTATGTTATGCTGAGAGGAGTTTGAAATGTGGTCCTCCAGTTGTTCTTGGACTGCAAATCCCGGTGTTTCTCATATTGGCTATACTGGTGAAAGCGAACGAGAGTTGCAATCCTGCAACGTCTAGAGGGCTTTACTTTAAACAGCCTTCTTAGCTCAGCAACATTGGATATTCTAAGTCAGACCTGGGCAAAGTGCGGCCTGAGGGCCACATACGGCCCGCGAGCCGCTCCTGTCCGTCCCGCGAACAGTTTTGAACATCAAAACCATTTATAGCTTTTTGTCTAAAGTCGATCAGTTGCGTATCTTTAACATACTGCAAAAAACCTCTTTAGTATTTGTGAAGATTAACAAGTTTAAAATAAAAACAATCATAACATCACTGTTTCATTTTATTTCTAAGTAAAGTTGGTTCGGCCCCCGAACACAGTTCAGATTTTTCATATGGCCCCCTATAGAAATTAATTGCCCACCCCTGTTCTAAGTACTGAGAAAGCAACATTTCTGCATTTGGAGGACAACAAGTGGGGGACCTGACTGGCAGAAGGCAGACTGGCTGACCAGCTAGCTTGAGACCGTGAGGGACTTCTTTCTCAGAGTGAGGGCCTAGCAGGCCTTCCTCTGTGACAAGTCATCCAGGTTGAGAATCTTCATCCATTATGGTAGCACAAAACTCACCTTCTCGTTTCAACCCAATGTCCCAAGCTGGAAGGATTATAGGATGCTCTCTATCAGGTTTTCCCATCCTGGACTATCTCTAGTTCTTGTCTCTGGCTAACAGTCCCATAGGCAGAGATAATAGGCTGGCTAGCACCTACTTCACAGAGCCTTCTGCTCTGAGTGTCTCCTCACTCTCTGCAGCACATTTCTACCGCTGAAGTTGTCATAAGAACATAAGAAGAAGAGCCATCTGCTGGATCAGGCCAAGGGCCCATCTAGTCCTGCTTCCTGTATCTCACAGTGACCCCACCAGATGCCTCTGGGAGCACACGAGACAACCAGATACCTGTCTCCTGATACCCCCTCCCCTGCATCTGGCGTTTTGAAGTACCTTCCTTCTAAGCCTGGAGATGATACATCCCCATGATGGCCATCTCGTCAGAGCCTGAGGATTGTTTTGCCTCTTCTGGTGCTTGCTTTCCCAGTTTCTACAGCAGTATATTGTCTGTGGCAGCTTTATGCATGGTGCTTGGTCAAGGAGCATGAATGACGGGCTCCAGCCTGCAAGGAGCCACTCGTCAGGAGTGAAGTAGAGGAAGTGAATGAAGGCAAGGGAAAACCAAGGGGACAAGCAAGAGAGAAGCCAAGGAGAGCAAGAGGAAAGGCAGCCACACAAGGGAGTTCCTTGCGGTGGGGGATGAAATGAGCCTTAGCACATTGCTCCAGTTCCTTAAATTCTTTATTAATAAATAAATAGTTATTTATTTCCCCATCTACCACCTACAAATGTTAAATAACATTTGACAGCCCTCTAATGCAATGGTTCTTAACCTTGGATAACCCAGATGTTCTTGGCCAGTCCAGCTAGTGGTGAAGGCTTCTGGGAGTTGTAGTCCAAGGCTGGGAGGTGCTGCTCTAGTGCAATATTCATTTGCCAAGCAGTTAATTAATTTGAGTGTCTCTGAATTTTTTGTCCTTTAGCCCCAAGGCAGTCTCACATCGTTCTACTCAAGATGTCAAAGCGATGGCAAGTGGAGCAACTCTGACTACAGATGCGTCCGTAAGTGCTGACCTCCTGTGTTGGGCTAGGGAATCGTGGTTCCCTAGCCCATTTTCAAGTGGGCGGGCCTAAGAAGACAATGAAAATAATAGAGCTTAATACTGGAGAGGCAGGAGAGTTCCTTGAAGTTGCACCGGCACACTGAAGAGGCAAATTCCCCTTGGCTCCCATTTGTCAATTGAGAGGCAACTGGCCTCTTTAGCAGTGCAAGTAGATACAATGGAAACTTCCAGTTGTGCATTTAGAACTCCTCACAAGTTATTGGCTTGCAATGACAGAGCAAGAATGCTTATTTTTGTGTGATAGCTGTAAGGCACGAAAATGTGATGTCCTCTAAAGATGGAGCTAGCTGGAACGCTGCCCTTTGCTACAATAAAGCTTAAAAAGTATTATCCGTGGGACTTATTGTGAGATTATATGGGGGAGGGGTTAGTTCAGGGGAGGGGTTAATGCTGTTCTAGGTCTGAACAGATGGTCCCTAAAGGGTCTTGAAAATAAAATATGGACTGGAAAATGATAAGGGATGAAACATATAGGGAGCCAAAATGGAAATCTTTGTTCAGTCGTTGTGGGATACAAGTTCAATAGGTAGCACTCGCAGGCTGAGGGGGTTATGCTAAATTCCATTTTCTCTTTGTCTTTGCAGCTGTGGATTGTGGCATGCCTGATCCCCTTGAAAATGGGAATGTCACTTACCTGTCAGGAGCTGAGGAAACTCGCTATCAAGCTCTTATCCACTATGAATGCCATAAGCCCTATTACGCGGAAAAGGACAGTGGAAACGGTGTGTGCCACCCTTCGCAACTCCAAGTAGCATCTGATTCAGGGTCTTAAAAAGGCACCATTCTGCTCAGATTATGGTGTCTTTTAAGGACAGAGTGAGGGAGAGGTCCTGCATGCATGCGCTGTGTTTATTATTAAAAGGGCTTTATTTGTATATCATCCCAGTGCATTTAAGTGACCTTTATGCATTCATTTTCACTCACATGACATCCATAGGAATAATACTGTACTGTCATCATTTTTTTTTTTTGTGGTTGGCAGATTCATTGCGGAATGTTTTGTGTGTGTGTCTGTGTGTCTCTCTCTGTGTGTTTGCATGCGTACAAGAATATCCTGCTATTTGGATATCTATACTTTGTCCATACTACACAGTAACAGACATGGTGTGCTGTATAGATATAAATGTGTGCATATGTAGTTAGTTGTAGTGTCTATGTCTCTCCAGGGATTTTCCCTGGGACTGCATGGTGTTTTTCTTCCAGATCCCAGCAATCCTCTACACCCTTCTCCTAAAGTTCGTGCAAAAGAACCTTCCATGAATTTCAGCTCCTGGGATGGTGATTCACCAGTTAAATAAGTGCAGGGAGCTACAAGGATTCTCTACACAATTTATCACCCTTAATTACCATTTTTTTTTCAGAACTAGAAATGGGTCCAGAGTGAATTCCAGTTTCATTGTTGGTGTTTTAAAGCATTTCTGGAAGTCTCTAGAGCTCCCAGAGCATGGGGACAGGAAATTCAATTTACACATATTAATGCGCATGTACACACCAAGAGATGCACTGGTGAAGTTGCCTGCTCGGCATCCATTCACACCTGTGGCATTGCCTACATATATGTTACATAAGAAAACAGGAAGTCCTTTGCTGGTCAGACCAGAGACATGGAGTATTTAGGAAAATAGTCATTATGGGGACATGATGGGGCCGTAATCTGCCATGCTGTCAGCTCTGTCCTTATTTATGCAAATATGGAATGAAAGTGAACAGAGACTTGTATTCCTTACTATGTTCTTTATTTCCAAAGGGGTTTATCAGTGTTCAGCCAGTGGAGAATGGGTGAACGAAGAAAAGAAAACAGAGCTTCCGGTTTGCACCCCAGGTATAATGCCTGTCTTTTGCTTCTTAACTGTAATTGTTTTGTTTTCTTTATACTATACAGTCATGATTATTTGTCATGGCTTCTCAACAGGTGGGCCTACCTGTATTCTAAAGCCAGCATTTCTTCTGCCAGGAAGGCTTCTTAAGTATCTCAGTAAATTTCATGCAGTTTGAAACCACTGCTTTACAGAACTCTGCCCCCCCCCTCCCCGTTTGTTTAAACCATCTTATATCCACACCATTTTAGAGAGGCTTTACCAGAGCCCCCAAACTGCCAAGAGGATGAGGGTGCCATGTTTCAGTGGTCCTTGTTGGCTGCTGTTTTCATCTTGATCTAGTCCATCTTGAGGGACTGGGGCAATGGGATGCAGGAAGGGGCCAGGGAGGCCTTGAGGGGGTAAAGGGAGAGAATGCTGCTCCATCAGACCGCATCCTCCAAATATGCTGGACTACAGCACTGGCCATGCTGGGATGAGAAGCCCCATAAATCTGGAGGGCACCAGGTCAGGGTTGGGCTATTCTTCTGCATTAAAGAGGCAGAATCCCAGGACAGGAATGCAAAAACGACACTCAGTCCATTTTACAGAACAACACACACAAAAAAAAACTACACCTGCACTTTAGAGACAGTCTTGCCTCTGATAGGAAACTGGTTCAAAGTCATCTCCAGCCCTAAAGCCCTTTGAGAGAACACTATTTCCATTTGTTTTCTGTTTAAGTAAATCTAAATTCTTCAAATTATGTGATCTTGCAAGAATGTTTTCTTCCCATATTTCACAATTGTCTTCTTGTTGCTGTTCTTTTTTTTCTGTGTGTTCTAGTCTGTGGAGTTCCTCATACACCCATCGAAGGAACAGGGCGGATTTTCGGAGGGTGGCATGCTAAGGCAGGGAATTTTCCTTGGCAGATTTATTTTCACCACCCACGAGGTGGTGGAGCTCTTATTTCCGACCGCTGGATACTGACTGCAGCTCATGTGGTGGATGAGAATCCAAACCCGACAGTCTACGCTGGGTTACTCTTTGCCGGCTCAAACGCCCGGAGCAAAGCGAAGCCACTAGTTGTGGAAAAGACAATCATTCATCCCGACTGGATTAGAAGTGGAACAGAACTCCGGACAAATTTTGATAATGACATTGCTTTGTTGAAACTGAAGGACCGTGTGACAATGGGCCCCAACATTTCGTTGATCTGCCTGCCCGGTAGATCTTCAGAATATAAGCCAAAGACTGGAACCCTAGGCTTCATAGCTGGCTGGGGCCAGACAGAAAAAAGGGACTCGTCACATAGACTCATGGCAGCCAGTGTCGCCGTGCAGGACATGGACATGTGTCGAAGTCAGAAGCCGGATCTCCCATCAGACTCTTCGTCCTATGTCTTCACAGACAATATGATTTGTGCTGGGGGTGGTGGGAAAGACAGCTGTCATGGGGACAGTGGGGGGGCATATGCCATCCTTGATCCTCATAACGACACACGATACTATGTGGCTGGGCTGGTTTCTTGGGGCCCCAAATGTGGTACTTATGGTCTTTACACTAAAGTGGCAAACTACGTGGATTGGATTGTAGGGGTCATGAGCCAGCATGACTCTCAAGAACCAGAAGAATAGTCACATCCTATCCCAGGGTCTCCTCAAGCACTATTTTGATATTCTGTTCCATCGGTCCTAACCCACAAAAGAGATGTTTGCCGCTCAGGTCCATATTCTTGCAGCCTGCTTTCCATTACTTCCTTTTCTTCTATCTTCATGAAAAGCAAAACAGCAGCCGCCAACTGATTTCTTGCTACCTGTATGATTGGTGGGCATGCCAATTCTTGGATATACTAAATATCTAGCTCCCTGTGATTATAACCAGTTGGAGAAATCCCATAAATTTCAACCTTGCCGGATCACGAGGCAGGACAAGCTGGCCAAATGACATGTTACCAGAAGAGCACAGATTAAGAACTAGCACACTCACACTCTCATTGAAATGATGGATGGTTGTTGTCTGCAGCTGTTGTTCATTACAATGGTCCTTGTAACAGAAAGTCTTTCTGTCCAGTTGTGCTCTGTATTAATTAGCAGGAGGACTGTGGGTAGCTATGCCCTTTGCTTCTCCCTCACACACTAAAAAGCATTGAACTGCTCTTGCCTGCCCCATCGGGACAAAATCCAATTCTTGTGAATAGGGTTTAATGATGTAATCATTAACTCAAACCCAATGTTTGAGTTTTTTCAGCTGCTTTCCTCTCTTTCTTTCTGCATATCATTCATTTAAAATTCAGAGGATGACTTCCTTTTTGTTGTGACAGTGGCATTAGCCTCGGCCTTGCAACGATAGTGTAGTAACTGAGCAACTGAATCTGAAGGAAGGACCAAGGGGTACTGTCATGGGGAGAGGCACTCAGCCAGTGTGTTTACCCTTACAAACTGGAAAGACTCTAGGAGCTGTGCCCTCTAGGAAGGCCGGAACGCAAGGCAGCCGTGGCTCACCACTCTGGCGATTGGGTCCCAAGCGCAGACCAAGTATGTGGTAGCATCTACTCTTGACTTGAAGACAGACCTTTGCCTTTCCTGTTCCAGATATTTTCATGCCACAGAATTCTGGGCAACTTGTGGCAGTGATGGCACAGACTGGCCAACCTTTAGAAATGTGGAGACAAATAAAACAAGGCTTCTGAAATGGCAAAGCACTAGTGGAAAGGAAGGAGTAGCAAGGAACTAGCCAGGATACTATTGGCAGGTTAGACAAGGGCAAGGGCATAAACTGCAAAGGCGAATTGCCGCTAGTTTTAACAGCTGCTGATTGAATCTCTCATTAAACATCAGATCACATAAATGGTGCACAGTGAGGGATATAAGTGGAAATTCGTTAACTACTAATAATTTGCGACCGCATTTATGTCATTACACTTACGCTGGTATAACTACCTGTAGGATTCTGGTAAGATACTACATTTGATCTAAGCCAAAAAGAGAAGTGATTTTGACCACAGTGTGTTTAAAAAAGCTACACAAACATCCGTGCGGTAAAAGGGAGGAAAACAAAAATAAAAACAGAATTAACACCCATTAAAAATAATTCTAAAGATTGTACACATAAGATGGAAGAAAATTTTCTTGTCAGTACTGATAATTCAAGTATTCTACAGCAGAGGCACACATAACATGCACATCTGTATTGTTGCATTAGACAGTATTGTTGCTGGTTTTCTGGAGGGATGTCTTGGGTATGGATGGGTGCCACAGAAACCTTAAACCTCAGTTTGCTACCACTGAAGTGCAACAGAAAGAAAAAAAACCCATTATGAACAGTGGAAAACAAGGTAAGAAGCTAATGTCACAAGTAATGATAACATGCCCTTGGAACAAGCCCTCGTTGCCACCAGAGAATATCCCTAGCTTTCTTTGTGTATTGGAAGCTGTGCTGGTTGTGTAAAGAAATGTAGAAGATGAATTACTTGAAATGATCAACCAGTATTCCCCACAATACATAATTCTGCTTGATTATATTAAAAAGAGCACCAACTGCAGAATCTTAAATGCTTTCTTCTTCTCATATGTTAGACTTGACTCGAAGGAGCCTTTACTATTTCATATTTTTGTCCGCCTGAGAAAGGGGAAGGAAGGATACTCCCACGTATGCTTTAGACATTTTATGCAACTATCACTTCATGTCCAGAAGTGATAATTGAATAAAAGTGGGTGTTCATGCTAGAGGTGTACAAGCGAACTAGTTAGTTGCCCTACTCCTATTTCAGATCCTACAATCTACTCACCGTTTGCTTCCTAAAGCAGAACTTGGTGTACTTTGGACTGATCCCCACTCAGTAACTTGTCCTTGTTTATCTATTTTAGACTGAAAGCTTGTTCTGTAAAAGGATTGCAATATTCTTTGATAAGGTATATTCCTTGTTCCAAAGTCTCACAGTCCAAATTAGGCAAGGACACTCAGTCCTGCCCATCTCATTCTGTTTACATGGCCCTGCCCAGAATAATGGTTTCCCTTTTTCTTGCATTTAAACTTGAAACCACTTGTAGCTTTAGTGGGGGACTAGACAAATGCTTGGAGATGAGGCTCATTGGTGATAACTACAGAGATACATCAAGGTACAGTACAGAGCAACGTACCTCTGGATACCTGGTGATGCAGAGTCGTGATTAAGTGGCGTGATTAATATCTACATGTCCTATTTGTAAGCTCTTCAGAGGCTTCCTGATGGACATTTTTGGAAATGGAGGGACTTGACTGTGATGGACCAAGCAATTCTTATTTTCCTCCTCCAGCATCATCCTCAGTCTCGCTTTCTTACCCTTTTCTTTTTTTTTTCAAGCATTGACCAAAAAGGAAAACCCCCAACAGATTTGTTTTCGCTTGTTCCTACACCTTTGGTTCACAGATATTTTGCCACAGCACGGTGTGAAATCTGAAGCCCAGTCTGGAATCTGAAGTCTTTAGATTTAAAAATTTCATTGGCTGGAATCCTATTGGTTTTAGCATAATGTTTGAGCAACCTGCCATGGCTAATGGGAGCTAATTAAGAAAGCACAGGAGCACATCTTGGTGTCATGCCTGGTGATGCATCGAGTCGTACAATCAAGATACCCCCACCCAATCGTCCTAATTAGCTTCAATTAGCCACAGCAAGCTACATGAACCTTGCACAAATTCCAATAGGATTCTGGCCACTGATATATATTTTTAAAGCATAGTCCTTGATCCCTCATGATAGATATTATTTATTAGCTTCATATATACCTCCCAAGTTTCTTCACATGAGCTCAAGCTGGACTGTATCCTTTTCATCATCCTTACTTTATCCAGTGGGGGGATTCAAATAAATTAACAACAGGTTCTATGTCCTAATGACAAATAAGTAAGTAAGTAAGTAAGTAAGTAAGTAAGTAAGTAAGTAAGTAAGTAAGTAAGTAAGTAAGTAAGTAAGTAAGTAAGTAAGTAAATAAATAAATAAATAAATAAATAAATAAATAAATAAATAAATAAATAAATAAATGCCCAGGACAGTGGGATCCGATGAGGGTTTCTTCCACAGTGGTCTCCCTACTGCCTATCATCAGAAGTACTTCTCACATGATTAAGACATCTGGATAAGTGTATCTGTTTGGGCATACCGCTGCTGTTACCCTCACCGTGGGCATGTGCCAAACACACACACACATACACACAGACACACACACACCTCACAGTAGGTGCTTATGACCAAATTTGACAGAGAACTGACACATCTCTCCTTCCCTTTACCTCCTATTTCGCCCTATAGCTCACCAGCAAAAATTGCTTCCCTCCCCTTTCCTGCTCCTGAAATGACCGATAGCCCTGTTTGTTGTTACCTGGAGGCCGCCTTTGCACAGGGTCAGGATGGGAAGAGCTAATAAAGAGCACAAAAGTTCATCTCCCTTCCCACCACCAAACGCACAGATAGTATGGATCAAAATAACTGTTTCCTATTCATTGGAGAGGGCAGCTCTGGTTTACTTCAGCCTCCAGCATACACCCAGGATGCAGGGGTAAATCCGAACGTGCAGATACTCAACATGGCAATCTTCCTAAGCTGGGTCCCAAAGCGAGTCCCACAGTGCCCACAGCTGTATTGAACCATGCCAACAAACAGGGGCTAGCAATTTTCGTTTCCACCAGGGACAGGTATTTTGTCAAGTTTATGGGTCTTAACTGTCAATTCCAGACCAGCCCATCTCCAAATGCTTCATATTATTATTATTACAGGAGGGAATCACTCGCAACAATATGTCGTTGTTAGAAATATGGATTTCGCCACCACCAGCTACTGTGAGGATTGCAGCTAAATTCAGGAAACAAACAGGGGGTGTTGCTTTGGGTTGGAGAAGATCCGTTGGAGCTGCTTTCCTGGGGAAGTCAAGAAGATAACTATTTCTCCTGCCCTGTGCCTGCCAGGCGGTTTACAGAATTTCAATAGAACTCGGGGTGTTCCCCCGGAAAGAACTCCGGATTCATCATATGGAAGTTAAAGTCGCTTTGACTCACTCCAAAAACTCTTTCCACCCCCCCACCCCCCGTAATCTTCCGGTCTATAAATGATATTTGATCTATGCACAACCCGGATCTCTCCGTATTTACACAGGAGAATTCCCCTTGAGATCAAGATGGTTTAAGCATAGAGAATACACCTGTTTCAATTCACACGTGCATACACACAAACAGCCATGCGTGGATCGTCCCTTTTCCCCTCCTGCAAAGAATGGAATCAATCCTGATGATGTTCGGGGGATGGCCTTCCTTTCTCCTTTCACACCCGGGATTTTTTTCCCCACAGAAATGGTATGGCCTGTACTCATTTTGGTCAATATAGAACCTTGGTAAGGTTGTGTACCATTCTACATATCTGTATTTCATCATATGGGAAATTACATGTCTCTTATATTTTTAAAAAATCCAATGAACAAAAAGAAGCATACTTACTTGAAAGTCAGAAATGAAAGCTTGAAAGTCAGTCTCAACGCTCTAGTCCTCTGAAGATGCTGACCACAGAGACTGGCGAAACGTCAGGAAGAACAACCTTCAGAACACGGCCAAAGAGCCCGAAAAACCCACAACAACCAATATCAACAAATGCTCTCATGTATGTCTTTTCTGGAGAATGCTGCCTTCTCATGATAGTCCCTCCCCCTCGGAGTCCCTCCACACACACCCCATGTTGACCTGTGGTCAAGATGCACCTGAATGTCTGGAGAGAAGAGTTTCAATTCCCCTTATCTATTGATATGTTTATGTGTTTTCCTTTCTTGGCCCTGGATATATGGCCTTCAAGAATAGTAAATCTTACTAGTGTTAAAATACTGATAGCTGTCTTCCTCCTTCTAACAGAGTGGGTCATCTGTGCGCCATTTGTCTCCCGAAATTGTCAGTTTGGGGGCAGGAGGAAGAGTTCTTTGTTATTCTAAATGAGGCTTGGAGGTTTGATCTCTTTGTGGTGTGAGTGGCTTTTCTATTGCATACCTTGCTTGCATGGATCAGTGAGACCGTCACCAGTTCATGCATTGGATATTCTCTGAGATTTAAAAAAAACTGTTTCTAGGCAGAGCAACAGTCTTATGTGGTATCTTTAACTTGAAAAAAATCATAGTAAAACGAGGACGGTTGGGTGTTTGACTGAAGCGGTCTCACCCCAAAACTTTTTCCCTCTGTGTCCTGCCCTCATGCCTTGTCAATCACCCCCCCTCTCTGCCTCGAGGCCATGGGCTTTCCTCCACTGACGTCAAGGACTCATCCTCCCCCCCTTTCCCCCAGTGATGCCTCTGCTCTTTCCAGGGCTTTATCTCTCTCACCCACACCCCACCTCAGACAGCTCAGTGTGGTGCGGGAAGGGAGGCAGTTAATTGTGCCCCCCTCCCCCCCGCTCGTTGCTGGTCACCTGGCCCCTTCTCCTTCATTCATCTCAGGCCAGCAAACGGTTCTATGAACCAATAGTACATTTAGGAATCGGTTCTATAGAATAGGTGCGAACCTGCTGAATCCCACCTCTGACTTTATCCTTGCAACCATGCTGTGAGGTAGGTCAGGTTGAAATGAAGTAATTGATCCAAGGACACCAATGACTAACAGTTCCATGAGGACTAGAACTCAGACCATCACAAAAAAAACACTGGTTATCGTACACCTGAAAAATATTGAGGAATGGTTTAGGGATGGAATGAAGTGTAATGAGATGGATAGTAAATTGTGAATGAAAGCAAGGAACTATCAATATGAGAATCACTTAATGATTGCCATCAAGCCACCAAGTAATTCTCCGTAGCATGATAAAGTGGATGGAAATGTTGTTTTAAACAACAACAACAACAAAAAATCCACCCAAAAAGGGGATTCCAAATGACACAGTATATATCTATGGAACATAGACAGGGAGCAGTTGCTGTGTTCTGGGCCTGCATTCTCAGAAAGAATGACTAAGCACGTTGGGTTTTCCCCATCTGAGCTCAATCAATTTCTCTGAAACATAAACTACAACAATTTGCAGGCAAAAAGGAAAGTTGATTTTGTTTACAAAATCCCCAGATTTCTGTCTTTGGGGGATTGCTACAGATCAGTCTCAAAGCACTGATTTTAGGGAGTTGTCTTGTATTGTGTCAGGCCTATTCTGACAGGAGTTTTATAAAACTAGTGCTCCTTATCCATTTCGAAGCCTCTGAGTGTCATGTTACAACAAAAAAAGAGACATGTTTCTTATGCTGTGTCCCTTTTTTGTTATTTTTCTTTAAAGTTCTTCCCCTCTCCCAAGTATTTTTACAGCTGTGTTTTCCGTGGATTACAACTGGAATTATAATATTCTGGGTTGAAAGGAAGCATAGCAAATTCATCAAGTCTACTGAATTTCAAAACTACTGATTGCAAAATCAAAGGTTTCCCCACATGTTTTCACCCAGGAGTCAGGAAAAAACTGGGGTTATAAAGAGTGCCATGAGATTGATTCAGAAGACGATGAGAATAGAGGAGAAGGTCATGAGGAGAATTAGGGAGGCATGCAGTGTAACAAACTCCCAAACTTCCTTCTATTCTTTGGCTTTTCTGAGGGGTCACAAAAGCCTGTAACTTGATTTCTACCTTGAAAACAAAGTGTTTCATTCTGGGATAACTTTTATTTTATTTTTTTATTTATTATTTGATTTCTACCCTGCCCTTCTAGACAGAGTCTACTTGGGGTGGCTTACGAAGAAGAATAAAACATTGCTTATGTGTTCTATATCATAGGTTGACGTTGTGGGTTGTAGACTGAGCTGACAAATGGGATGGAATTTCTACAAATCATTCAATAATTCAGTAATTCCATAAATGAATACATTGCAGTAGGTTTTAAACTCACATGGGGCGAAGCCCACAGTTTGTCTGTCTGTCTTTCTTTGTATCAGGGCATTGCACCATTCAGAATCACAGACACACATGAAACGTAGGCAAAATCAAAATCTTATTAATGTATCAATCAGAGTATTCTGAGCAGAAGAGGCCAGAGTTTGAGATGCGTGCAGAAAAATTTCTTCAACCAGGCATCGTCCAGGAGGTTGGGGAAATGGTAATAATTCTGCAAGAGGATGCAGATCTGGCCTGCATAACCGAAACTTGAATGGGCAGCAATGGGGGCGTTCCTCTGTCCCTTGCCTGCCTTCCTGGTTGTGCTGTCCAATACCAAGGCAGACTGGAGGGTCATGTCTCTGTGTGTGGCCATTGTTTCTAGAAACACTCTGGAGGTTGTTAGGCTCTCTGTTGTGGTGACACCTGGTCTGGAGGCCCTCCACATGTCATTTGGGGCCAGGAATGGTATTGGGATCTTGCTGGCATAACGTGCTCCCCGTGACCCAGCCATTTCCTTACCGGAGCTGGCGGACTTTGTCTCTGCAGCTCTGTTGGGATCCCCGAGGCTACTCGTCTTGGGTAATTTCAACGTCTATGCGTCCAGCTCTTAAGTTCTTGGAAACTGTGGCTTCCTTGGACACGTCCCAACAAGTTAACGGCTCCACCCACGTGGGTGGTCATATGCTAGACCTGGTGTTCTCTTCTGAGCAGAGGGAGTGTGGTCTGATGGTGACTTACCTTGTCTCTGTCCTCTTGTCATGGTCGGATCACCACTTAATAAAATGCAACTTTACAGTGGCTCTCTCCCTGCCCCCACGGGGAGCAGGGACCTAATTTAATGATCTGCCCTCGCAGGCTACTGGATCCAATAGGATTCCAGGACTCCATGCAAGGGATTCAGATTGATCTGGCTGGCAGTCCCATTGAGGCTTGATGGCTAATTCACCGTCACCACCAGGGCTATAGACATGATCACTCCTAAATATCCTCTCCATTGCAGAGCTCAACCAGCGCTCTGGTTTAACCAGCAGCTGAGAGCTATGAAGCAGAACAAGAGAAGACTGGAGAGCATTTGGAAGTGGAACCCGATGGAAAATAACCTAAAAGCTGTTAGGATTGCGTCCAACCTTTACCTTTCTAAAATAAAGGCGGGAAAGAAAGCTTACTTCGTTGTCCAGATAAGCGAAGCTTCCAACCAGCAGGCGGAATTATTCCGCATAGTATGCAATCTATCCGGAATTGGTCACAGTGATTGGCCTCCCCCTAGTATCTCACCGGACCAATTTGCAGCATTTTTTAAAGCTAAAGTGGAATTTCAAATAGGGGGTTACGTCTGCCCCCTATTTGAAACCAGTAGATCGAGCTGAGACATTCAGTGCACTGTCTTGTCCGATGAGAGTTACTTACTTTCAGCCAGTGACGTCACTTGAGGTTGACAAGGCACTTGATTGCTGCCGTGCCACCAAATCCTCCCTTGACCCTTGCCCGGCCTGGCTAATCAAAGCGGCCAGGCCTGTGACAACTGAATGGGCCACTGCAATAATTAATGGGTCTCTCCAGGAGGGCAGGGTTCCCCTTGCCCTCAAGGAGACACTCCTTAGACCCATTAGGAAGAAACCAAGCTTGACGATGGACAATATTGACAATTATAGGCCCGTTGCCAATGTTTCTTTCCTTAGCAAGGTTGTAGACAGGGTAGTGGCCAGTGAAATTCAGGCTCTTTTGGATGAAACCAATGCCCTGGATCTGTTCCAGCCGGGCTTCAGGCCGCGTCACGGTACAGAAACATCATTGGTCATCCTCCTTGATTACTACCGAGGGAGGTTGATGGGGCAAAATGTCCTTGTTCGTTCTCCTTGATATCTCAGCCGAGTTTGATACCATAGACCACGGTATCCTCCTGGGACGGCTTTCCAAGTTGGGGATCAGTGGCCTGGCTCCGTTCCTTCTTGGAGGACCGTTCCCAGAGTTCAGCTTGGAGATAATGTATCAGCCCCATGGCTCCTCAATTGTGGGATTCCGCAGGGTTCAGTCATCTCCCCAATGCTGTTTAACATTGATATGAGGCTGCTGGGAGGGGTCCTCTGGGGGAGTGGTGCTTCATGTCATCAGTATGCTGATGACACTCAGCTCTACATCTCCTTTTTTCCAACAGCAGTGGATGCTGTTGCCTCCCTTGAGTGCTGCCTGGGGGCTGTACGGCAATGGATGCAGGAGAATGGACTGAGGCTAAACCTGGACAAGATGGAGGTCTTGAGGGGGGCACCCCTCCTATCAGTGATTGGGGAAGCTCCTTCTCTTTTGGCGGGGGTGACTCTCACCACAAAGAGTGTGGTCCACAGCTTAGGGGTCCATATTGTCCCAGCACTTATCATGGAACCCCAGGTAGCGTCTGTGGTCTGCACCACTGATCTACATCTTTGGCAGATTGCCCAGCTGCGCTCCTATCTTGATGTAGAGGTGCTCACCACTCTGGTCCATGCACTCATAGTCTCGAGATTAAACTACTGTAATGCCTTCTACATGGGGCTGCCCTTGAGATTGATGCGGAAACTACAAATAGTCCAAAACACGGCCACCAGACTATTAACCAGGGTGAAAAAATATCATATTTCCCCCACTCTGGTGGCCTTACACTGGTTGCCCATTCGTTTCCACATTGACTTCAAGGTATTAATGCTTATATATAAAGCCCTAAATGGTTTAGGGCCCGATACCTAGCAGAGCCTGCTTCCACCTAGCTCTACTCATGTCACTTGATAGCCAGGCTAGGTGGCTGAGGGGATTGACCCCTAGAGGCCCAGAAGGAGAGAACTAGAAACTGGGTCTTCTTGGTGGTGGCCCCTCACCTCTGGAACATCTTGTCCCCTGAGATTCACCTGGCACCCTTGCTGGGAGTTTTTAAGAACAAGCTGAAGACTTGGTTCTTCAGCAGGCCTTTCCCCCTTCCATCACTTAGTTTTGTGTTCTCCCATCTTTGACTCTGCTCATCTCTCTTTTGTTCTGGTACTGTCTGTTTTAATTCTTGGTTTTATTTTGCTTAGACTGCAAGATGCCCAAAGTAGATTCATTTAGAATATAGATAGACGGGCTAAAAGCCGAACGAACGAACAAACAAACGAACGAACGAACGAACGAATAATGGCTGTGCATTCAACAATTTCAGTATGAGGCAGACTGTTGTAACTCTTACGTTATTGGCTATCGCTTAAATGCAGGCTCTCCCTGACGGGTTTTACTGCCCACTTTGTTCATTGTCAAGGTTTGCATTTTCTGTTTTTAAATGTTTTAACAAATGAGGATAATCATTATGGTATTTTGTACTTTATTATCTGATCTTGATCTACTGAAACAAATTCAATATATGCACGTATCATAAATGTCACTATCAATGCAAGAGCAGGTGATACCGTAGTCCTAGAACGAGCTGGAATTTTCAGCATGCATACATTACTGAAACAGCGACGTCTACGCTGGCTTGGGCACGTTGTGAGAATGGCTGATGGTCGGATTCCAAAGGATCTCCTATATGGAGAATTAGTGCAGGGAAATCGCCCCAGAGGGAGACCACAGCTGCGATACAAGGACATCTGCAAGCGGGATCTGAAGGCCTTAGGAATAGACCTCAACAGATGGGAAATTCTGACATCTGATCGTTCAGCCTGGAGGCAGGCAGTACATCACGGCCTCTCCCAATTTGAAGAGACCCTTGTCCAGCAGGCTGAGGCAAAGAGGAAGTCACAAAGGAAGCAAAACCAGGGAGCTGGACAGGGGACAGATTGGATTTGTCTCCAGTGTGGAAGGGATTGTCACTCTCGAATTGGCCTCCTCAGCCACACTAGACGCTGTTCCAAGTCCTCCATACAGAGCACGATACCATAGTCTTTCGAGACTGAAGGATGCCTACTACTACTACTAAAAGAACAGCAAGCTTCCATAGACAAAATCCCACTTCTTCAGGCTTATGCATTAATATTTCATGAGTGGTACAGAAAAATTGTAATTGAGATGGGTTCAATGGAAGATTAATCTATTAAATAAGCCAAAAACAAAATACCTTTTCAATTCATATAGTTTTTCTCGAATGTGGCTGAAAATTGGGGTAGGGATGGTGGCTTTATATAGAAGAGGGAAGTGAGGAGAAACTTCAAACCCTGAATTTTGTTGGGCGTGTCATATGTTGCATGTGGTTTGGATGATTGGGAGTGATTTTTCTGGGCTCGGGTATCAACCTATCCAGCATTAATCAATTATTCCCTCCCACCTCTGAATTCAAAGAGAGTCCCACCTCTGTTTGAGTGTTTCTTTCCTTTTTTTTTTTTAGCCTGTTGGAAGGAGTCAATTGTTTTGTTTGTGGTGGATCTGTTGACAACTGTGAGTAATGAAATGTTTTTATTATTTTTTATACGTATGTGTCACTGTGAGTTATTGAGACCTTAAGTGCCAGTTAAGGAGTAAGGGGTGGATTATCTGGAGAACCTGTAGCTATTCATTCAAACAAAGTAACCAAGGTATGTACCCAGGATTACTTAGGATTCTGATATGTAGGTACCAATCAGGTATAAATGCATGGAGACAGATTCTCATAACCACCCAAGAAAGAAGACATACAGAGTGTGAACACACACATTCAGTGCAGCATGTGAATATCCCATTGATCTGATCAGCCTCTACTGAAAAAAACATCATTATATGAACGTTCTATAGTCATGTTGCATCCTTGATGACACCATCCAGTAATTCAGGTCCGGATGTTCCAGTGAACCAAGATGATAAACGAGTATGTATGAACCACTCTTTACTTATTGGGTATCAAATGTGGCAAAAAAGTGGCCCACCACAAAGCCATTTTATCTAGTTCTCAGAAGTCCTACCAATTAAGGTGCAGAAAAATGTTGGAAATTTATTTTGAGGGATTTGAATGTAACAGGTCAAGCAAACTAGATTTGTTCTGAAAAAATGAAGAGGAGCAAGTTTTGAATAGCGATGTCTGCTTTGCTTCTAGTAACCTCTCAATATGAAGACATTAACATGAGATTTTTTTAAACGCTATGGAAGCTTCGGGTGCCGGTTTCTGTGGGAAAATCTCTTATTAAAAGCACAAAAACAGAACAGCCTTTGCACCCTCTAACCCTCTTTTAGCAACTATTACATAAATACGGGTTCAGATAAACTGTACAGTATCTGCTTTACCAACTAGCTAAAGCATTCCTAGATCAAGAGAGAGTTTAACAGGAAGGGGCTGTACGTTAAGGCCATATTTATTTATTAAGTACGGAATGATATCTTGTCTCTGACAATAATGAGAAGAAGAAAAGAAAAACACATTCAAGATGCCATTTCTTTCCAAAACTAACTGCCGCTTCCACTTATTGAACCATCATTTTGTTCATCGTTCCTTTAAGAGGTCCCTATGGGGCTTGCATTGAGACCCAATCCTGCCCAACTATGCTCTTGATCCAGTCCAGATAGTTGATGACCTTGGTGTAAAAACCATAGCTTTTACCACACCCGATGCCCCACGACACAATGCCTGTGACCACCCAACGCTGAGTCCCTGGATCCCGCACAGTCAAGGCTCCCCCACTGTCCCCTTGACAGGTATCTGTTGCTTCCCAAGGAGACCCTGCACAAAACATGTTGAGCGTGAAGCGTAGGCCCTGTTTGTCCTTTGCTTTCAACCACTCCTGACAGTGCGCCCGGTCGCCTACTGGGAGGGGTGCGTACTTCAGCCTGTGAGCAAGGATATTCTTTTCCACTCCAAACCCACTAGCGTAACCCATCCACCCTGGAAGGTAGTAAGAACTGTTCCCTGGATCTGGAAGACAGATAGGCAGCATGTGAGGGCCAAGGGTCACTGGGTCTCGCAACTCAATCAGTGCAATATCCGCATCATAGTTGCTGTCATCGTTTTGAGTATAATTTGGATGGACAAACAACCTGCGGACGGGTCGATTGCCCAGCTTGTAGATTTCTGTTACTTCCGTGTGGCCCAGAAAGACTTCGGTCTTCTCAACTATCTGTTCAAGGCTCTGAATCTCCGCGGAGTCACTTTGTCCCTTCGGGTACACAATGTGAGCAGCTGTCAGGATCCAGCGGTCACCCAACAAGGCCCCGCCAGCACGTCCACCAATGACAGTCATTGCTTGCCATGGGAAACTGGCGGGTGGAGCATTTCTGCCACCAATAATCCGCTGGGTTTCTAAGATGGGATTGTCTGGACTTCCACATACTGCAAAAGGAGACAAAGATAAGAAAGGCTGTTGCATCGAATCTCTAAGCTCTCCTTTAACACCTGGCTAAATCTTGCTTTGGACTATTTTCTATGATTTTTTAAACAGAACAATGTTACATTCTTCCCTCTCTTTCCTATTGGTGCTCTTAGGTTAGGACAAACCACACATGGGGTTGTCAAGAGGTGGCTGCCTACCTACTCATTAAACTACCAGGAGGCATTTCACTGAATCCTAGAATTTTAGTGTGCTTGGAAATCCAGGACAGCCAGGTCCCTCCCCAGACACACTGTCAGCAGTGTAACTCCAAAATTCCATGTGATCTCTCAGTCTGGGCAAATAATTGGCCACCAGAAACTTTCCTCTGGTAGTTTTCTATTCTCCCTCATATCTGCTGCCCTCCCTACACACTTATTGACTGCTTTTCTGGCTTGCCTGTCCTTCCTCCATGGTTCCCCTCTATTGCAAGCTGTGGCTTTCGTTTGGGTTTATCATGTAGGCTGTGGGTGCCACCCTCTGATCCTGTCCATTCTGCCCCAGTCTGCTCAGCTAATGGGGCTTGAAACTAAGTACCTTGAAATTCTCAGGCCAAGGCTTTTGTCATGCTGGAAAATTGTGTCTAAGCAGAAAATCTGGATTGCTTCAATTCCGGAACTCATATCTGTAAAACATATGTGGGCTCTTCCAGGCAGAGCATTTGTTCCCTTCCTGCTTTTTTTATCATTTAGTGCTGGAGGAGTAAACCATTTATGAGGCTTTGTATCCAAACCCAGTACATTCTGCCTTCTCCTCTCCTGCCCCACTCCTCTCCTCTAAGAAGATGCTTCTTTTAAAGACATCTTAAGAAATCTTTCAAGAAAATTTAAAGAATTCAATGTCCCTGTTAGAGCTTCGGTGCTGGATTTGTTTGCCGCTATGTCTCTCTCCTTTTCAATTTTTTTTAAAAAAATTATTAACATGAGTATCCATTAAAAGTTTTCATCCAGGAGCCTGTCCCATACACAAAAACTTCAAATGAGAAGGACCATGGCACTAAACAATGCCCTTTGGAACAAACTTAAAATAACACCCACTCTTAGGAGAGACAAAAAGTCATGGTAAGTCACCAACAAGGGCATCAAAAGAAGCAAGATAAACCTCACACTGTTTGGATGGTGGGGACAAGTGCTAATAATGTCACTGCAAAATCTGGTACTTCTATGTGAACAGATGTTCCATCATCTGCATAAGACTTATGTGACCCACTTGCTGGCTTTTGCTCTTTCTTTTCTCTTCCCACTCTCTCATTCTCACATTCTAGTTTGTTCCTCTTTTCTGCTTGTTTTCAGAAGACAACGGGTTACTCCCAGTTCCAAAACAGTATCAGGGCAGAAGAGGTGGAAGTGAGGCCCTTGGTCTCTAGTTACCTGGCAGGCACACTGGGATTTCCTCGTGGTCATCTTCACCCTTCCAGGAACCCTCCGGAGTGCAGGTGTAGGCATCTGAAAGAAGGAAATAAAAGCTTTAATCTTGAAGCAGAAGCTCTGGGGAAGCTTCCTGGCGATGGAGGTAGGATGGGTCATAAGAACATCCTTTCTTGGCCATAACATTTGATTTGTGCAGAGAGGGGAGCTGTCTCGTTTGTGTTGCTACAGCTCTTTGCTGACATGCAGACCCTTTTTTAGAAAGGTGGCTGAATGGAAGGAAGACAGGGAAGGGAATGCGAGGTGAAGACAAGGAGGCAATAACAGCAAAGGGTGAGTTTGGGCCAGGGAGATGGAAAGGAGTGAGCAGAGAGAAGGGGGAAGCCAAGGATGGTGTTTTCTTGGTCCTCAACCAGGAAGACATACACAGAAAAAGTCGGCGACCAAACTACAGGGCAGAGCTAGAGGGAATGGAAAGGGCATTATTCCTATTGTGCTAGGACTTACCTCCCCTGCTATCAGCAACCATGCGGTAATAGGGTTCATTGCAGTGATACCTGACAACTGATTGGTAGTTGTTATTTCTTGCCTGAGATACGTAATCAAAGTGCCCATTCGTCAGAATTTTAGGTTCACCGCAATTCACAACTATAAGACAAAACAAGCTGCAGGTTAGGGACAGGAGGAACTAGTACTTCACAGGATTTGGAGACTATACTTCTGTTAATGCAGTCTAAAATAGCATTGGCCTTTTTTGCAGCCACCTCACACTGTTGGCTCATATTCAACTTGTAATCTACAACAATTCCAAGATCCTTCTCACTCATAGTATTACTGAGCCAGGTATCTTCCATCTTGTAATTGTGAGTTTGTTTTTTCCCCTCTAGTTGAACTTTGCACTTATCCCTGTTAAATTTCATTCTGATGTTTTCATCCCAATGCTCCTGCCTATCAAAATCTTTTTGAATTTTGTTTCTGTCTTCCAGGGCATTAGATATTCCACCCAATTTTGTGTCATCAGTAAATCTGATAAGCATTTCCTGAACTCCGTTATCTAAATCAATAATAAAAATGTGGAAGAGCACCAGGCCCAGGACTGAGCCTTGGGGTACCCTCTTTGTTACCCCTTCCCGATTTAAGAAGGAGTCATTGCTAAGCACTCTCTGAGTACGATTCTGTAACCAGCTGTATCTCTACCTGACACTTGTTCTATTCAGCCCACACCTAGTAGGCTTGCCAATCAGGTTATCATGAGGCCCTTGGTCAGCCAAAGTCAAGATAAATTATGTGACAACATAGCAAGGAACAACTTCCAGATGAAGTCTTAGTTATCTATGCAAAATAATTACACCTTACTTTCCCCTACTGGGGAAAGCTTATAGTACCCCTATGTCTTCTCTCTTACACGGGGACAAGTAGTTCAGGAGGTAGATTTTGAACAAATAAAGAGGAGCAAGGCAACAAATTTCAAATTGCACAGTTTGCTTCTAAATCATTCTCAAGTGCATCACCTATAGCAGGGGTCTCAAACTCAATTTATCTGGGGGCCACTGGAGGCAGAAGCTGGGTGAGGCTGGGCCGCATCAGATTTTCCACATCAGATGGAGCCAGAGCCCAAGGAAGACACCCAGGAGTTTCCTTAGCCCAGCTGGGGCTCCGAGGAGGAGGAGGAAGCACTGCTGGGTGCTGGGGGTGCTAAGAGAGCCAAAGAGCCGCTTCCTTGGAAGAGGTGGTGGTGGCGGCTGCTGTTGGTGGCACTGTTGGAGGCGCTCTTTGAGGACAGGCTGGGAGCAAGCTCCGCTCTCAGGCATCACTCGGCGGCGGCTCAGGTGCTTGGGGAAAAGGGCTGGCAGCGCACCTCGCTCGCCGGCTCGCCCCCAAGACAGTGCCTCTTGCACCCTCCATCTGGAACTGCAGCCTGCCAGCCAGCAGACAGGCGGGGTGGCTGGCAGGCTCAGTTCTGGATGGAGATTGCAAGAGGCACCGTCTTGGGAGAGAGCCGTCAAGTGAGGCGAGGCTTCTTTTTTTTTACTTTGACAGCAGAGGACGCATGGGTGCTTCAGGGGGGGCAGGCAAGGAAGGGGCCCCCGGGCTGCATGTTTGAGACCCCTGACCTATAGGGTTTTATGCAACCTGGCAGCATGTCAGATGGGAAGCCATGCACAGCCTCTAGAGAAAAATCAAGTGGAAAGCCAAAGTCATTTTTTTTTTCTGGAACCAAGGTGTGAAGATGTGAAGACAGACATTCATACAGACTGCATGTTGCCTAGCTAAAGTCCAAGTCTGGCCTGAATGTTTGCAGTACTGCCAGACTGAAGGCCATAGGTTGTTTGGCTGGACACAGAGCACATGATAACCCAAGGAACCTTCTCACCACCATATAGTCTCATGTGTGTTACTCAATATCCAAGGCAGATATCAAGGTACAGCTGAGCACAAACAGGAGGTGAAATTGAATGGTACCAGACCTGGCAGCTAAGGCTTGGGCAAGCAATTTCAGAAGCCGAAGCTGAAAAAGCACCGGTTCCTTTGCCAAGCAGCTCTCTGTGGTACGTAAATCAACAAAATATCCAAACAAAAATAAACTAAATACCGTATATTTCCCTGTATAAGACTATACTTTTGTCTAAAATCTTTAGACTAAAAATTGAGGGTTGTCTTATACACGGAAGTAAGCTGAGAACAAAAACAAATGGAAGGGAAAGCAGGGATCAAAGCAATCCTGCAGCGCTTTGATCCCTTTCCCCCTACACTTGCTAAGCTCTACTTAGATTTCTTAATTTTGGATTAGAAAAGTGGGGGGGGGTGTTTTATGCACAGAAAAATACGGTAATTCAGCAATTTTCTGCTCCTTCCTGGTACTCAAAAATCTTTTCTTATTCTGCTTAATGGAACAATCAGTCTTGCTTATGGCCCTCTGTAGCCAGTCATAGGGAATGGCTAGTTACTCACTTTCACACCGTGGCATTGGACGGTGCCAAGTCCCATCATGCTGACAAACTGAAGTGAAGGATGTCAATTCTTCATTGCCCTGTTCAATAGAAAGCAGCTGAGAATTAGCCTGGATAACAAAATTCTGTTTAAAATATCTAGAAAGATATGCATCTGTGCCATCATAGATTTTCTTTTATTCCCATGGATCCGCTTTCTTCTTCAAACTGCTTTTGGCCTTGAATGCCATGCCATTCTTCCTTTGTACTTTTTTTGTGATTAAAGCTATAGATACAGCAGTGCGGAAAAGTCACCTTGTACATATTCATAAGACTTCGCTGTGCTTAACATTAGATGCAAACACAGGCAAACCTTAAAATATATAATAAGTTCCAGGGTTGAGCTCTGTACTAATTTAAATTCTGTTATATTCGTTTCCCCACAGCCCACCCATTTCTTCATTCGGTTTGCAGTAACAGGCCAAAATTGGGTGACGCTGCAGGTTAAACCACAAAGCCTCTGGGCTGCAAGGTCGAAAGACCAGCAGTTCGAATCCACATGACGGAGTGAGCTCCCATCACTTGTCCCAGCTCCTGCCAACCTAGAAGTTCGAAAGCATCTAAATGCAAGTAAATAAATAGGTACCACCACAGTGGGAAGGTCATGGTGTTCCGTGTCTAGTTGCACTGGCCATGTGACCACGGAAGATTGTCTTCGGACAAACGCTGGCTCTATTGCTTGGAAACGGGGATGAGCACCAGCCCCTAGAGTAGAACATGACTGGACTAAATGTAAAGGAGAACCTTTGCCTTTACCTAACAGGCCAAAATTGTGTAATCACAAATTCTCTTCTCTTTCTGCCTTTATTCAGATTCTCAAATACAGTGGTGCCCCGCATAACGAGCGATTCGTTTAATGACGAATCTGCATAGCGATTGAGTTTTTGTGATCGCAAAAGCGATCGCATAATGATGTTTTAGATGGCAAAACATCGCTTTGCGATGATAGGTAAGCGTTTCGCTTACCGATTTTCGCATAGTGATGTTTTTAAAACAGCTGATTGGTGGTTCCAAAATGGCCACCAGGTAAAGTAAATGGCCGCCTGCAGTGTTTTCGCGCCCTTTCCTCACTTACCGGGCAGTGAAAATGGCAGCCACATGGAGGATTTTCGCAGAACTGTGAGTTTTTTGCCCATAGGAATGCATAACGACGAATCCGTATAGCGACGATTTTTTCGGAACAGATTATTGTCGCTATGCGGGGCATCACTGTATTGTGTGTCTTTGTTCTCAAGCTGGAGGGAAATTTTTCTGGAAAAAATTGTTACTGACATTTTAAAAAAATAACTGTTCCTAAGAAAAAGATTGGAAGAAGTAAAGAGAGTGTTCAGCATTTAGGATCAAGAAGACACTTGAAGGTAGAAGGTAGAAAGTGAGAAAAAGGTATCCAGATGAGAAATAAAGTATGCCTCACCTCCATCAGCTTATATCCAACCTTACAGTTTACGATGAAGTAGTCTTGAAATCGGTACAGGGGCTGTCGGTTTTTTATTACAGTGAACTCATCCTTTGGCACAGGATGTGGACAACGGATTCCTGTTGGAAACGACAGCAAAAATGAAGGAAGCCCTGGCAGATGGCTAAGCAGCATTTATTGAAAGCCTGCTGGATAGGATACATTACTTTCTGTGATGTACCGGATCTTCCACCCACGGCTGAATCCTGACTCATCTGTGGAGAAAAGGATGTCAACCGAAGAGCTGTTGGTTTCAATGCTCCCTGGAGAAGCTGTGCCACAGAACTCCCAAATCTTTTTTCTCCCAGCTTGGATCTAGCAAGTAATGGAAGGGTTAGGAATGTTAAATTCAGAATTCACACCTCGGTCTCTTTGGCTTCTCTAGCAGGTTTACCTGTTTCCATCCATCCATCCATCCATCCATCCATCCATCCATCCATCCATCCATCCATCCATCCATCCATCCATCTATCTATCTATCTATCTATCTATCTATCTATCTATCTATCTATCTATCTATCTATCTATCTATCTATCTATCTATCTATCTATCTATCTATCTATCTATCTATCTATCTATCTATCTATCTATCTATCTATCTATCTATCTATCTATCTATCTATCTATCTAGCAGTTCTGTGCAGTTTCTATCTGGAATGGTTCTTATTCAGCTAATTTAGACACAAAGTTCTCTTGTTAACCGAAACTCATGAATTTTGGCTATATTCCAGAAGCTTAGGCATCAGCGAGCTCCTACAAAGCTCACGTGCTGCGCTTATTGCTAAATATTTGCTAGCATCTAAACAAAGGATTTACCTACAAATTGGTATCAGTGTGGATAAATTATGAAATGTAGCTCTTATTCTAGTAAGTGACCCATTAAGATCACCCCATCAATACACTGTGCACATAAATCTTTGGCCTAAATGCAATGCTCCTTATGTCTGAGAAAGACGTCATATCTTGCTGTCCGTAGTTGCTTCAAAGGATGCTGCCACCCACAATACCAGGCACTCATGGACTCCTACATCTGCTAACGGGATCTATGCCATCCTTTGCCAGCAATGCCCCTCTGTACTCTCCCTGGGGCAAATGGAATAGTCTCTATGCAAAAGAATAAATGCAAACCAATTTGGGATCATAAATAGTAACACACAAAAACTCATTTCAGAATACATCAATTTGCAAGACATTTCATTACAGCGAGAAAAAAAATCACAGACAGAGATTTGGGAGAGACAGACTAATGAAATGGGTTATATTCACAAATTTTAGTGAATTTCAGGATGGTGATGTCCACTCTGTTATCATGAACTCTGTGAACTCTGTTGCCACAGAGCTTATTAACTTGTGGCCTAATGATGAAGTGCCATGTCTCTCAGGAAGTGGGCTGTAATCTACAAAAGCTCACACTGAAATAAGTTGTCTTGTCTTTAAAGGACCACAATACCTGTGTTATTTCTGTTTCATTTAGTTACATACTGGGATATGACCAGATGAGCTTTGTCCCATGAGACAGATCTCCCTGCGTGTGAAGGAGAACAGAAGACAAGTGCGCCATCCTCATCAGCGAAACCAGCAAAAGAGGAAAAAGATATCAAAGAGGGTGACATAGGAGGAATGACAGGAGTATTAGGGGAAGGGAAGAAGAACATAGAAGTCTGCTTATGGGAGGAGGGAGAAGGAAGAAAAGGGGAGGAGTTAAAACTCCCTCTTTGGGAGGAGGACATAAAAGACGGGGGAGAAAGGAGGTTCGGGAGCAGAGTAGTGGAGAAAGAGAGTTGAGAGAGCAAGACAGAAGTAGAATCAGAGAAAGGTAATCAGAAGTATGAGAAAGCTCGCGACCTACTTAAAGACTTCCCCAATCTGAAAGTAGGGGGTTTACTTCCAAATCCAGAAGTTCCAAGGGAAGGAGAAATGGTCTACGAAACCCAGGAATGAACCATGATAGTGTTTTTGCGTGGGCAAGGATGTGGGAGAAAGGTGATACGCCCCAATCCAGTATACAATATCCCACCGAAGGAGGGAGATTGGGCACGTCACCCATACTGTGGGATGGTGTGCGTGATGAGGAGTACTCCCCTGCGCAAGATTACCAATTGCAAACGGTTTGATCCAGCCCCACAGTGAATGGACTATTGTTGGAAGAAAGGTCCGCATTGACTAGTTATGGATATTTACCAGATTTGTCTTGTTTTGACCCTGTTGGCGTTATAGTTGATACTCTGTGCCTTAATAAAGTAGAAAGTGAGAATCCTTTAATTCAGTCTCAGCCTCTTCTTCCCACCAAATGTGAGGGACTGCCATTAGTTTCAGAAGAACCTAATCACACTGTGCCTCCCACTGGATGCCCAAGGATACATACCAAACCAAGGATCCATGGTGCCTAGCAGTAATAACTACCATGAATGGATGCACTATACAGTGGGGTCTTGACTTGAGAACTTAATCCTTATTGGAAGGCGGTTCTCAAGTCAAAAAGTCTCCATTGACCTACAGTGCATTGAAAACCGATTAATCCTGTAACAGGCCGTTTTTGTTCCATTTTTGTTTTTTTCTGGTCTGTAAGTCAATTCTCAGTCTGCAAGTCAAACCTAAATTTTGCGGCCAGAGAAGTCTGTAACTCAAAAAGTCTGTAAGTCAAGCCGTCTGTAAGTCAAGGGTATATATATAGGTAGGGGTGTCTGTGTGAGCACAAATAGGCATGAAACACATAGTATCAGCAGCCCAGTCCTTGTTTTTTCTGTTTCTCCAAGGTTAATTCAAGCTGTCATTTCTCTATTCCCAATGTCTAGATTACCTCCAACGGTTTCGCTAGCCTGAATGTCCATTTCACGTCGTTCTTAAGGGAGGGCACGTCCTCCCTTCCATAAGAGGGTTCACTGCCTCTTATGGTTGTCCAGCCACAACTCTAAGGCTGGTACATAGAATTCCCCCAGGTCGCTTCCATATTCCTGCCATCACCAGGAACCACTGGAAGAGTCTGCGAGAGATGTCTAAAGATATCAGGGAGGGCAACCGAAAGGCCTATAAACCTTGAATGACACTAAGCTGTAGAGCTGGAACTGATTTCCCTTGAGATTCTACTGAGTCTGATGGTGGAGGGAAGGACAAATGAGATTCATTCTGAATAAATGTTCCCTCATTGAGTTAACAGCTATTTCCCAAGTGCTGGACGACACTGTACTCCCCATCTGAGAAGCACCCATTCACACTAGTGTACTCTTCTGTTTTGTATTAATTATACATAAGATCAGTGAGTTTTTCCCTGTTTAGTGACCCTAATTTTCTGATTTTGAAATGACAGCTCAGGTGTCTTACACATCAATGTTCATTGCGCAGAAGGTTAACACTTCTAGGGTGACTTACTTCCTCAGAGCTGCCAAAGAGTTTATTCCACAACCAGGAAGATGTTGATATGGTGGCGGCTTTGTTTGAAAGCAACGCTGTGCCCAGCTGATGGCTCCATAGTGGAAGAAATGGCTAGGAAATTGCTCAGTAATGTTGTGCATGGAAGAGGCATCAACCTAAGCTCATTCTCTCCCCTTCTCATTCCCTCACTCCCATATATATATATATATATATATACACACACACACACACACACACACACACACACACACACACACACACACACACACACACACACACACACACACACACACACACACACACACACACACACACCTGCTCTCTGTCTCACACATACTCTACTCCCCCCACCCTCCAAAACATTCTGTGTGAGGGGGAAATGAAGCCATTTGGAGGACAGTGAGAATGAAAGTAGAATTTGAGACAGAGATGAAGACAGCCCAGCTATGAGCTGAAGGCCAAAAGGCACCTTTGAGATCTCCTGTGGGGCAGAGAATCCATTGCTTACACCAATGTGGAAGTGGTTTGCCTCCAACTTTGCGCTACTTGTAAGTCAGAGCTATAACCACCGCAACCAGGGTTTTGAACCAGAGCATCAAAACTCAGAGGGTGCAAGAATTCCCTTATGGAAGGGTGCAACTGTGAGTGCCTATGTCACCTCCAACTACTCTTCCCTGGGCAAAAGGAAAAACAACACAGCACAGAACCAACACCCGACTGCTTGTAGACTCAGATTCAGGCACTGCTTCTCATTTCTTTCTCCTCTCTCTATGCTTGTGCATCTCTTGGATGACATCGCCCAAGACTGACTAGTACAGCACAAAGCTCCAGCTTTCAAAATGAATACTTATGGCTGTCTTTTAAATAAATGAAATACTGCAAGAATGCTATTATGTCATTTGGTTTTTTACTACGCTTGATTATAATTTTGTTCGTTTTTATGTGCACACTGCCCGGAATAGGGCTGTGCAATTCTGGAGCAGTATACATACAAAGTCAGTCTCTGGGGACTTTTCTTTCCAAAGGAAGCCAAGATCAGCTGAGCATTGCCCCACTGATCTTCTCACCATTTGGAAAGTGGAACAGCATCTCAAAATATATGGATGGGAGAAGGGGACTAGAAGCATGGGAGAAAACCTCCGGGGTACTATGTACAGGTCTTCCTTAAGGAAGTGAGAGCTTCTTTATTCTTCACACTGAGAGCTAAACACTTGAATGATAAAACTGCAATGATCTTGAGATCTGAAATACCTTGAGCAGGTCATAAGGACAGCGGACTTGGGGATGATCATCAATTTCAAAGGGCTCCAGGAACTTGAGAATGATGGTCAACCCTGGCTCCACGCGTATGCTGTAGTTACACTGCAACTGAGCTGGGTAGGGCTGAGGATATCCAGGGCTGGACAGATACCCCGAAGCTTCAGTGAAGACTTCGTTGCTGCAATCCACTGCAAGACAAAGGACCAAAGGAAGGTTTAGTGGCAGTGGGATACACTGTGGAGTTGGCATCTTGTCTTCAGAAGCCTTCAACCACAGCATCCATTAACTCATCAACCATCACCTCTGATGCTTTCTCTAGTCAATATTTCTAACGTGGTTTGGTGACCAACCCCACTTTGCCCTTAAGTATGGAGAGAAAGTGCATGGAAAAATGACCACTTGACTGCAGTTTGTGCATAAAGCAAATCAAAGGGGGCTGTAGGCTTACCAAATCTATACTGAGTATCTTCACTATGGGTTTTTGGGATGCAATAGTAATATACAGCACTTATGTAGCATGGGGTCTTCAAACTGCTTTGCATGAGCTATCACATTAGTTTTTACATCAGCTCCTCGATGTCTAATCTCTGCAGATATATAGACCTGTAGCTATAAGATTGTGGGTTAAATAAGGTTACCTTGACTTTTTAGAACGGAAGTGGTCGCCTCTTGGATCGTGGCTCCTCCACGGGAGTGCAGTGCTACGCCAGTTCTTTGTTCTTTACCTCCTTAGCTAGAAATGTGCTTGCTCACCTTGACAGGAGTGCCCATCGCTCTGGAGGACATAGCCAGACTGGCAGGAGCAGAAGTAACCCCCTATATAGTTGTGGCAGATGTGCTGGCATCGAGGGCCATCTTCCAAATCATTCCTATGTGCACACTCGTCCAAATCTAGGTGACCAAATGCAGGACATGACACAGTCAAATTGGGCTTGAAGATTTTGCTTTCCTTATTTTATGAGGAAAATTTGTGCCCCGCCCTTCAGCAGGGGGAAATCAACTACTCTCATGCCATGGCAAGCACAATGTAATTTGTAACCTGAGGTCTATTACCAGACTTTTTCTTCCACAGAAGAAGAAATGCTGACCCTATCAGTTCATGTGCCATCTTCTCTTAATTGCTAGTATCTAAATTTACAAAAGTTGGAGGTGAGACCTCAGACCTTCATTGATCCATGAGGGATCAATATTTGATGATTTTTTGTGCATATTATAAAACCAGCAGTTTGCGTGTCTTATGGAAGAGCTGCCAGCATAATTGAAGAAATCCGTTTAAAGTATGAAGGTTTCTTGTGTGCCCCAAACATGGCTTCACAGAGAAGCCATTCAGTTGCATCCTTATATGTTTTATCACTCTGGTCTGGTTCTACTTTCAGTCTGGTCCTGCCTTTAGAGGTAATTGATTGTGCAGTTAATACAAAGGCAAAACAGAAATCTGTGCTGCCCCAGAAGACCTTCTAACAAAGCAACAAAGTGACCTCAGTGACTCATGCAGACACAGAAAGCTCCTTTAAGCTGCGGAAGTTCCTCGTGCACACTCTGAAAGGGAAATCTGCACTGTCGTAAGAATAAAGTGCAGCTTTAATTCAGAAAAAAAATGTGCCTCAGCTATCAAAATTTCAGACTTTTAGACTTTGCAGTATTATTCACTGTATATTTTTAAGTGTGATGATAGTTAGGACATACGATTTCAACCAACTACCAGCTTATCTGACCAGATTCATTTTGGTTAACTACTTCTAGCCTAGAGGAGATTAACAAATCATTATCATTTTGTCTGTTATCGGCATCTCCACCTAGTCAAGAGTGGATCCAGGAGATAATTATGAATATCTTTATATATTTTTAAAAAAACACTCTGATTACCATGATCACCCAATCTCCTGAAAAGGACAAAAAGCCATAAATACTCAATTATCCCAGAAAACTGCACCAGAGCACAAGAGTTCTGAGTCCTGTCCTCTGAAGATGCCAGCCACAGATACTGCCAAAACATTAGGAAGAAAAACCTCAAAACCATGGCCAGACAGCCTGAAAAACCTACAACAACCACCAATATCTTTATACTTTGCAAAAGATAAAGATTCCACCTTGAGGTAAGGAGTCACTCCTTAAGAATCACTCTTTGGACTCATAGTTTTCAAAGGAGTAGCCTTCTCTGCAAGCACATCAGGCAACAACAACAAAAAACAAAACAAACCAGAACAAAAAGGACAAAAACGTGGTGGCACCTTAAAGACTAACTACTATTTCTTATGACAAATAGAAGGGGAAGATATGGAGGCAGTGACAGATTTTACCTTCTTGGGCTCCATGATCACTGCAGACGGTGACAACACCCAAAGAACTAAAAGATTCCTGCTTCTTGGGAGGAAAGCGATGACAAACCTAGACAGCATCTTAAAAAGCAGAGACATCACCTTGCCAACAAAGGTCTGCATAGTCAAAGGTATGGTTTTTCCAATAGTGATGTATGGAAGTGAGAGCTGGAACATAAAGAAGGCCGACCGCCGAAGAATTGATGCCTTTGAACTGTGGTGCTGGAGGAGGCTCTTGAGAGTCCCCTGGACTGCAAAGAGAACAAACCTATCCATTTTGAAGGAAATCAACCCTGAGTGCTCACTGGAAGGACAGATCCTGAAGCTGAGGCTCTAATACTTTGGCCATCTCATGAAAAGACACCCTGGAAAAGCCTCTGATGTTGGAAAAGTGTGAAGGCAAGAGGAGATGGAGATGACAGAGGACAAGATGGTTGGACAGTGTCATTGAAGTTACCAATATGAATTTCAGGAAGCAGTGGAAGACAGGAGGGCCTGGCGTGCTCTGGTCCATAGGGTCACGAAAGTCGGACACGACTAAACAACAACTACTCCTTCATGTGAGTTTTCATGGATTAGGTCCGCTTCCTCAGACATTAGAGGGAGTTTATATGATGGTCATATTTGTACATGGCTCCATGACTAGGTGAGGTTGCAGATAAGGGACAAAATGATAATGATTCATTAGTAAATAAATAGGCTATCAAGCTGTGAATAATGTCAATCATCACTCTACAAAGGTAACAATAGCATAGTTGCCAGAAGTGGTAAGCTGTGTGAATCAATGTATTTCACACTTGGGAATGACTTAAGAATTAATGTATTCTCAAGGGCTTTCACTGCTGGGATCTGATGGTTGTTGTAGGTTTTTTGGGGTGTTTGATTGTGTTCCAGATGTTTTTCTTCCTAACGTTTCACCAGTGTCTGTGCCTGGCATCTTCAGAGGGAGGACAGGAATTAGAACTCTGTGTCCTGGTGTAGTGTGTGGGATACACCAGAACACAGACAGAGTTCTAACTCCTGTCCTCTGAAGATGCCGGCCACAGAAACTGGCAAAATGTTAAGAAGAAAAACCTCCAGAACACGGCCAAACAGCCCCAAAAACTTACAAGGACTTAAGAATCCTTCGGTGACATTCAGTCCTTTTAACTGCGTAAGATATATCTTATTTTTGCTGTTACTTTTTAAAGTGTCATTTTGTGGTGTTTATTTCACTTTGACCTTCCTGAAATACAAAATGGGTGATGGGTGGCATATAAATGCCTTAAATAAAGAAATTAAATAACACAAAGAGGGTACTTTTAAACGTTTGCATTAATTGAAACCTTATTGTTAAATGTGTAGAAGAAGCAATGTTCTATGTGGCCAGAATCCTATTGGTTATTTGTGCCAATGTAAGTGCAACAGCGTAAATCAGCCAATTGCTGCTACTTAACAAGTCATTGTTTTTACCTCTCATTATTCACCAATCACATGAATGGGTGTGTGACCAGGGAAGGAAGCAGCAACTTGTTAGCTAGCAGCAATTTGCTACTGCAGTTTGCCTCTGTGTATATAACCCACAAAATTCTGGCCAGTGTTTCATAACACTAGTCTTTGAGGCTGAAAAGCAAACTACAGTATTCTGCTCTGCCTGCACATATTGATACAGAAATATTGGCAAAAGAGCTATTCTATATCTGAGTCACTAAATGACTGAAATGTAAGTTCTAGAACAGTTTTAGATCTGAGACTTGTGAACTACTAATTAATCAGAAAAGTTAAAAGCCCTATTCTATGAGTCAGTTTCTATTTACAGGCCATAACATTGTTTTGCAAAGTATCGTGAAGGCACTGAACAGAACAAAGACAATACTAGGAGTCTGAATCAAAACACTTACAAATGGGGTTTATCTGCTAATGATGGAGTTGATTTTCTGCACGCTGCACATCTGGAACATTGACATACCCAGATCCCAGGAGTGAAAGGAGGGGACTGGGGAGAGAGAGAGCTGGCTGGTGTGTGCACTTGTGCCCATCATGATATTTAGACAGTGAAATGTTGGTGTCACAGCTTGTGAGCCCTGTTGTAGAACCACTGGCAGAAGGACTGGAAACCATGGGGGAAAGTCCCCATGGCCAGCAATAAGATTTCTGCCGGCCCCAACAGCAGGCACACAGGTTGGAAAGACTCTGGCTATGTTGTTTGTGTTTTAGGTGAACAGCATAGGAAGAGAATCCTAGAAGAAATAACCACGGCCCTTGCAGAGTTTGAGGGTATTTGGCCACCTGGCTCGAGATTGCCATATTTCCTGTTCACTGGCATCATCCCCAGATTCTGGGCACATTTATCTGTGTGCCCTCATGCCAATGTCTATAATCGGCACATTCTATTTTTGCCTGCCTTGCTTCTGTGATATCACAAAAAGGTCTATCCCTGATCTCAGCCTTTGGCTCTCAAAGTAGTTCCAATATATCTGTGAAGATTCTCAGTCATCCAGGAGAGGTTATCTGAAAGCTGAGTCATGGCAACTGAACTTCTTTCTTATTAGGTTGAAACGTTTTGCTACTCATCCAAGTAATTTCTTCAGTCTGAGGAGAGTTGGTAGGAGACCCCTGATATATCCTCCATGTTGGTGTCACTTCCCCCTGGTCTCAATAGTGAAGTGAAACCAACGTGAAGGATATATCAGGGTTCTCCTACCAGCTCTCCTCAGACTGAAGAAGCCGCTTGGATGAGTAGCGAAACGTTTCAACCTCACAAGAACGAAGTCCAGTTGCCGTGACTCAGCTCCAGTCCTGTCATTTGCTGACATGAAGCCTCGGCTCAATGGGAAATACTGCTAGGATCCTTTTACTCACTGTTTCTAGAACCTCCTCCGGCTGGGCAAGGAGACCTTAATATTGCGGTTAGAGGCAAATGGCACTAGTGGTCTTCAAGGTTTGGACAAGACGCCTGCTATTGCTCCCTCCTGTGATGCCAGGGCTGCTGCTGCTGCTGCTGGTGCTCAGTGGTAGAAGCCCACAAGCACTTTGAACAGGGATCTGGCCCCAGAAGCGGAGCTTGTGCCCTCAGCCCCACGCTTGACTTACAGAGTTTAAAGAGAATCAGGCTTGTGTATTTGCACACGCCAGAGGTCCCATGCCAGCTGTGCTCTGCCAGCTCACACAGTCTACCGCTAAGAGAAACTCTTCTTGTACACCTCCCTGCCATTTTCCCAGCTCCCTCCCTTCAGGTCCCTCGAGCTGAGTGTCTGGCACTCAAGGTGACCCTTTCCTTGGTTCTCAATGAGAGGCCTCGGCCTACTCAGGGCAGTTCTCGGGCTCCCTTGGGCCTCTGCCTCTGGCCTTTGTGACCAGCCACGCATGTTGATTACAGAGGTTCTGTACTCACCCACAGCTTGATAATACGCAAGGAATCCCTTGTAGAAGATAACGACACCATTTTCCTCGTTGGAGAAGTCTGAGTGGAACAACAGCTGCATTCGGTTCCCATTGGACAAGAATTCCCTCTGCCTGGGGTGGTTGCCAGTGCTGGAGTCCATTTGGCCACAGTATCGGCCCAGGTCTTTTTTGTCTGCCGTGATCTGTCAGAGCCGAGGGAGAAGGGTGAGGAACCTTCAGCGTTGCGTAGGGCATCAGCCAAGACCTAAATCATTTCAATCAAGTTCCACACCCACAGCAGGGTTCCTTTAAGCAACAATCTACAGCCACTGTGTGCTTCACGGCAACTTGGGGGAAAGGGTGTGTGTAGTTTTTTTTTAAACGATACATGAAATAGCACGTTTGGCCTACTGATTAGAGGGGAAAAGAAGTAACATTCTCACTAGGCAAGACCTTGATTGCAGAGGGTTTTTTTAAAAGGATGTCATGGGACACAAAATGCTAAGTTGGAAACAAAGGTTTGCGGTAGGAAATCCATATACGTACAAACCCCAATGTTTTTATATTACAGCCACCCCATTTCTTCTCTATTGATTTTCAATTGTGTATTTTCCATAGCTGTGCCTTTTGCGTGCAGCTGCAGGCTGGGGGGGGGGGGGGAGACCTGTTTGAGTTACATCTAAAGCAGAGCTTCTGTCTCCAAAAAGAGACAAAGATCATTACAAAGCTTGTGGTTCAGAGTCTGGGTGAGGCCATACCAGCCCTTTCCTAACCTGGTACCCTCCAGCTGTTTTGTAATTTAACTTCCACCAGCTCTAGCTGGCATAACCAATCTGGGGGCTGTCTAAAGCAGTGGTTCTTAACCTTGGGTAACCCAGCTGTTCCTGGACTTCAACTCCCAGAAATCCTGGCCAGCAGAGGTGGTGGTGAAGGCTTCTGGGAATTGCAGTCCAAGAACACCTGGGTTGTCCAACATTAAGAACCACTGGTCTAAACCATCTGGAGGACATTATGCTGGAAAAATGGGCTCCGTGATATGACGCTTTGGAAAATGAAGCATCAACTTCTTCTTTGACCCTCTTTGGTAGCTATGTACCTGGTAGGTATTAGAACTCCAGAGACTCCCTCCTCACCCACCCTGCACCCTGGCTTCTGTTTACACACCTTGACAAAATCATATTGGCAGGCTTCAGACGGCTCCAAATCAAACTGCCAGAAGTTCAGCTTCACCCGGAAACCCTTCGGCACCGTTATGTCCCAGGTGCTGATGTTGTTGTCTGGATACGGTTTAGGGTAATTGGGAGACGTGACCTCTCCATAAAGCTTCCTTGCAGTCGGTACAGAACTAACGGCACCAAAGAGGAAGGCTCCCTGCAGGAAGAGGAACGGGCGGAACCTGCAAAGACCCAACATGTGCAGATGAGAACGAAAAGCTTTTCCAGAGAAAGACATCCTCATTCTGCTCCACAAAAAAAAAAAAAAAAAAAGCTGAATTAGTCAACTTTTAACAGGTATCCTCTCCAGAACATTTTGTTTTCTTGTGCTGGTCCTAGTAGGAAGGGGGAAAGAGCTAGGCTGTGATGTTTGAATCACATAATGGGACACCTTAATGGTCTACTAGTCTAATTTTAAGACTAGGGTAGATATTGTCAATACACATTTGAACCCTGTAGGTTTATTGGGTTGCCAGGCCAGCCTCATGCCCTAGATTCTGGGGCAAAACCAGAGGGCAGGGAATGGACCCTTGTGATGTCACAGAGGTGGGCAGACTTGGGACTCCTTGCCAATTGTTTGTGGAAAGGGGGGGGAAATAATCTGGATAAAGGAGCCCAGAATCCGAGTAAAACCAGCTAACCATTAATATGGCAACCCCTAACTGCACGAGGGTGGGGATATCATTTTTTCCTGAGGTTCGGCGGCTAGAAAAATAGCACCAACAGGTGCTGAGGTTGCTGCCACTCCTATTGAACTTAGATCTGTCACGGTCTTGCTTGTAGCCTACATTCTATGACACACTTCGGGCTGTGGAAATCTCACTGCCAGCCCTCCAGACCATTGGCTTGGCATCCTCCAGCCCAGGGACATTTGGGAATAGAGAAGCCAGGGACCCTGTCTGCCCCTTTGACTCTCTACCCTCTGCTTTCTCCTGAATTTACAGAGAGTGATATTTTCAGAGTCTGCCTCTCATGCGTCTCTTTTCCCCTCTTTACCCAAACTCTCTAAGATGTTGTTGCTTTTCTCCTCTGTGCTTGTTCCAGAGGAATGTGTCTAGCTAGTTAGCATTAGGGTTGAGGGTGTTCCATTCTTACCTAATAAAGGTCAGTGGTTTGACTTAACTATTTTTGGCTGCCTTACTGTGGGACTACCAGCTCACGTGCCTATGCAGCACTTTAAATCAGCTCCCGGGAGGAGCCTTACCTATCTCCTTCTCTCTGACCCTGTGAATACTCACAATAGAGATATCCCCAGACTGTAACTGCCCTCTGCCCCAACCAGCATCACTGATGGTGGAGGATTATGATACTGTAATCAAACAACTGGAAGTCTGCCTATGTCCCACCCCTGCTCTGTCCTGCTGCTGGAGCTTGTGGAAGGCTTCCTGCTCATCTGAGGGACTTTTCTCTCTCCAGGCCTTGTACTTCTCCTTTTGCACCAAGATGACACACTCGTTGCAGCCCAAATTGTTTGCTCTGAAAAGGGCCAAGCATATGCCCTGCTCCCTATTTCCCTTCTTACACTTCTGGCTTTTTGGCTGTGTCCGTGTTCACCAGGTGAACAGAGAAACATGTTTCCTCTGAGCCAGTGTGCCCTATCTGGGCATGGGCACCCAGGACCATCTCAGCACCCATCCAGCCTCCTCTTTCTCCAGCACTGCTCGTTCTGAGAGGTGTGTCTCCACTCGGGGACCCAAAAAGCAGAAAACAAACAACAACAAAAATCCCCTCCGGACCTTCCATGGAGAGGCAGAGGAAGGAAACAAAGGCCTGTTTCTTCAAAGGTAATGCGGATGTGCTCTACCTTTTAAGAAAATAAAAAGAAAACCCCTTAATGCTTGCTCCCGGAAAAAGGAGAGGACAGGAGGAGGCAAAGAGATATGCTTTCAGTTTTGTTTTCTTACCGGAGGTAGGTCAAATAAGGTAGCTTGAAATGCATACCTTATTTGGATGCAAGGATCACAACAGATTTCTCCCTGACCTTCAGGACCTCTCTTTAGCCAACGCAGCCTACTCCCATTGAGCCACCTAGCCCAGGCCTAAGGGACTTGGGTATGAGAGTCCGAACGGTGAAATGAGGGAAGTTAGAGTGAAGTTTCTTTCAGGGAGAGAGTGTGTGGACCAACAACACCGTGTCCCCTGTGTAGAGCACAGAAACTAAGATCCTAATCATGTTAAATGGATGCACTAAACATTCTGTTTTAAATGACAATAACAGCAAATTTATATCCTGATTTCTCATGTACAACTTTCATTAATTGATTGTCAGACCTCCTATTCCAAGCTCATTAGAACCTATAGATCGCAATTTCCCTGGGAAGGGTCCAGTCTTTGCTGCTCTGGCTGTGATGAAAGGTCTTGGAGCAGCACTACTCTCTGAAAGGAGAGGTGTTTTCAGTTCCAGGTATCTTAGTGAGATCTGGCCTAACCTTCTCTGAGTCGTCAAGCCCATACTGTTCGTCTTGGCTCTGAATTTCAGTGCAGACTCTCCCCCCCCCCGACTTAAAACAGTCATTTATTTTTATTTTTGGCAGCAGGCCAGCAGGAGGGGACCCCCCTTCATGCTTCTTTTCTGTGCATTTCAATTTTTTTTTAAAAAAAATGTCAAATCTAATGAAGTGTTCTTGAGAACATAAAAGTTGCATCCCTTTATTATAACTTTGCAGTTATGCCTAACAGAGATATTACTGGTTTTAGTGCAACGCACTTAGAAAGGACCTTCTGGATCATCATCCAGTCCTGACCATCTGTATCAAGGGCATCTGGCTCTAAACCACTGAGCTATCCAGCTGTTCTGTCAAGCAGTTCTGTGGAGGCCGACCCGTTTCAGTGCAGGATCAGACCAAGACAAAAAATCTGCCATCTTCAGAGGACCCACAGCGCTTCCTTCAGGTTTCCATCCACACACTTCCCTCGTTGCCGTTCTCAGAGGCAGCCTTCGTCCCAAGCTGCATTTGTTCCTACAGCCAGTGTCGTTTAATAACAGAGGCGGTGTAACGTAGTTATGGGATATAGATTTAATCCCAGCTTTTGTCAGAGGAAAACTAATCCTTCCCTTATCTTCGCCAAGTAGGTGTCTCTGCCACCCTCTCCCTCTTCCCATACAAAACAGCACTTACATGTTCGCAGCCTTTACTTAATCTCTTTCTTTCTGCCTGCCTGCAGCTCTTGCCGTCTGCGGTGGGGAGCGGCAAAACCCAGATTTCAATAAACTCTTAACCCTGTTAGCTGTGCTTGAACGAGGCTTGGGGGGGGGGGCAGCCCCTCCGAAGAGGGGAGGGGAGAGGGAGAGCCCGCGGTTCCCAAGTCAATTGGGCAACCGAAGCCGGCAGCTCTTGCCTTGTATCCGGCTGCCCTCTGCTGGCCGTATGATATATTTGGCGCGGGAGATGCGTCCTTCAGTCTCGAGAGACTAAGGTATCATGCTCTGTATCGAGGACTTGGAGCAGTGTCTAGTGTGGCTGAGGAGGCCAATTCGAGAGTGACAATCCCGTCCACACTGAAGACAAATGCAATCTGTACCCCGTCCAGCTCCCTGATGTTGCTGCTTTCGTGACTGCCTCTTTGCCTCGGCCTGCTGGACAAATGTCTCACAGTAGTGTGATCAGAACCGAGGTCTGGAGGAGTACATTGTGCGGGTATGAAATTCTGCGGTGTCTTAAAAACGAATGCCATTCACATCATTACAGCTTTCCTTGGCTTAAACCGGCTGCACAAGAGGCACAAAGGGAGATATGAGTCTGCATTGACCTGGTCTGTTGCTACCCCTTGGTGGAAAAGGGGGAGACGCAGCTGATCAAATATAATTTTATCTATGAACAGCCTAGGCTTGGTGGTTACCCTTTATAGTTTATACAGGGTTGCCGAATACTGGACAGATTACAGTACATGGGTGGAGGGTTGTTTGTTTATTTGCTTGCTTGCTTGCTTGCTTGTTGCTTGCTTGCTTGCTTGGTGGCTTGGTCTCCTAAAGTTAATGCCCATCCTCTTCCGGGAGTTAAATGGTCACTTTAGGCTGAAGAGACTGGATATAGTTCCAGTGGTGGTGAAGGCAGAGGAACCCCTGAAAGGTGAGCAGGAGGAGCGGAGGGTAATTCCAGTGGAACATCCTTCTTAGAGAAGAGCAGGGACACTCAAGTTCCTTGTGTTGATCCTACTCCCTCACTGCAGATTAAAACAGAAGCTAAATCACTTGTTCCTTCATCAAGTCTTCTTCTTGCTGTTGATCCTCTCCAGTAGGAGAGGAGCAGATGTCATATAATATTTCTCTTGGCTTTGGATGCTGCCGCTCTATTTAATAAATATTGCACCAAAATCAGCCTCCAGAGTTTTTCTGCCTATATGTTCTTCCTCATCCTGTACCTTCTGTCCCATTTATTTTACCCTAAATGAATGTTCAAATTTAATCTTTCCCTTTCTCTTTATATCACCAAAATATTTTAATTTTCTACACTTTCAAGTTTTTAATAATTTCTTGGTCTTTTCTCATTCACTTTAGTGCTTCTTCCTTGGTCACTCTCTCAGTCCAAAAAATTCCTCATATCACGCAATACATTTCAAATGCTTCTCCTTGTTACAGTTGTGCTACAAATCTGATTCCAGATTATACACTAGAACTGAGAATACACAGCACTTTATATACTACACACTCTGAAAGTCAATTTTATATTTTTGTTTTAATGAAATTTAGTGAGTAATTAATAGGTCCAATAAAGAAAAAAATCATAGATATCTTTAAAGGAAGAATAATGAGAGACCTTGTTTCTTACCTCCTTACAGTGGCCAATGTGCTGCACAGATCCACAGATGAGGTTTCTTAAAGAGGCTTGTCTTTATTTTCATCAAAATGATTGCCGCTATGTGAGATTGATTTAGGAAAATATTTACATAGTAAAATTAAATTTAGATTTTTTTTAGATTAGGCATCTTTCAGTCTCGAGAGACTATGGTAAACTGCTCTGAATAGAGGATTTGGAACAGCACCTAGTGTGGCTGAGAAGGCCAATTTGAGAGTGACAATCCCTTCCACACTGAAGACAAATACAATCTGTCCTCTGCCCAGCTCCCTGATTTTGCTGCTTTCGGAACTGCCTCTTTGCCTCGGCCTGCTGGACAAGGGTCTCTTCAAATTGTCGAGAGGCCGTGACGCACCACCTGCCTCCAGGCTGAACACTCAGATGTCAAGGTTTCCCATCTGTTGAGGTCCATTCCTAAGGCCTTCAGATCCCGCTTGCAGATATCCTTGTATTGCAGCTGTGGTCTCCCTCTGGGGCGATTTCCCTGCACTAATTCTCCATATAGGAGATCTTTTGGAATCCGACCATCAGCCATTCTCACGACATGCCCAAGCCAACATAGACGTTGCTGTTTCAGTAATGTATACATGCTAAAGATTCCAGCTCGTTCTAGGGCTACTCTATTGGGAACTTTGTCCTGCCAGGTGATACCAAAAATGCGTCAAAGACAACACATATGTAACGTGTTCAGCTTCCTCTCCTGCTGTGCACAAAGGGGCCAGGACTCACTGCAGTACAGGAGTGTGCTCAGGACACAGGCTCTATAGACCTGGATCTTGATATATGCCGTCAGCTTCTTATTAAGCCATACTCTTTTTGTGAGTCTAGAGAACATGGTAGCTGCTTTGCCAATGTGTTTATCCAGCTCAACACCTAGGGAGAGAGTGTCAGAGATCGTTGAGCCAAGGTACACAAAGTCATGAACAACCTCCAATTCTTGTGTGGAGATGGTAATAGAGGGGGGTGAGTCCACGCCCTGGCCCATGACTGGTGTTTTCTTCAGGCTGATTGTTAATCCAAAGTCTTGGCAGGCCTTGCTAAAACGATTAATGAGTTTAAATTAAATAGTGATTAAATAGTGATAGAGCATATTCAACAGATATACCAATCACAGTGCTTCAATTTTAAGAAGAAAATCAGAGCCGCCTGCATGAAATCCTAACTTTCCCTAGATGCATTGTCTCCAGTTTTAGTGAAACCCTGCCTCCCATTTATGAACTTACCAAATAAAGTAACAAAAACCCAGTCGTTTGGAAATGCCAAACCCTTGGGTGTAGCTTGCTCCAGGATCTACCCTGCTTGTCAACTCTTGCTCCATCTGCTTCAGTGTGTAAAATCATACTGTTTTTAGTGATTTATCCTTAGACATAAAAGCTTGTCACTTTGTTGTTAGGTGTTGTCAAATCATTTTGAACTTATCATGACACAATGAATTAATGACCTCTAAAACATCCAGTCGTTAACAGCCCTACTGGGGTCCTCCAAAGTAAGGGTTGTAGTATACTATAATATGGATAATTTTGCCCTTCGTCTCCAGTAACACATCCTTCTTAATGTTCAACTGTAACCTTGCTTTGGTGCTTTTGTCTCTAACCTTTATCAGAAGTCATTTCTTACTTTTGCGTTCCAGTCACTTTTTATAGCATTTTATATTATTCAGTCAGACTTTACATTATAGCTCCCAAATGCTATGTCTTGCCTTTCTATTAAAGCCGTGCTGTTACTTCTGAGGCTGTAATTTCCAAAATCAAACACCTTTAGTTATGTGATTGGAAATGTCCTAGCCCAGATTACCTTTGGGCTAGGACATTTCCAAGCACATAACCAAAGGTTACTTTTGTTTTCTTGTGCCATGTATACAATGTTTAAATAATGATTGAATGTTTCATTTTCTGTTGTACACATTCAAGCTTGCCAGGATACACACTTCTCACATTCTCTGTTCCAATTATATGCAGCCCACAGCACCAAACCTCCCTTTTGGTACTGTGCACACCAGCAGTTCTGTATTCTTTGAGCTTTAATTCAATGTGTGGGCCCACTTGCTATAAGAACCACAGTTAAAATTAGTTATGCATAATTTAAATCAATTTATAAATGCATGGGTGAAATCAATTTATATGGATGGCAGTGAAATTTTTTTTCTTTTCAACTGACCATCAGCACCTACGAACAGAAGATTTGCATCACATCACAGTCTTGCCTATATTTACACAGGCTTTACTAGTCTGGCCCAGTCAATCTGTACTGGGATTGGATGGGGAGGAAGTAACTTTCTCTTTAATAGATTTAGTCCGAAGTAAGCAAATATCTCAAACATTGTAGTGATAAAGAACCTGTCTTGTATTGCCGTCTTCTCCCTACCAAGGAACCTGTGCATTTTGCCCATGGATTATATGTGTTCAGACATGTGGCATCAAGCACTGCTTTTTTCATCCCAGCAGTCCTGGGGTTGTCCCATGTGCAAGAGTCACATTGCTTGGTAGAGCAAAATGTTAATGTTTACAAATCCCTCCTCTTGTGTTTTACCTTAAGATTCTGACTATGCAAGATTGCAACATCAGCCTTATGTAATATACACTATTGACTTGCTTTTGGTAACACTTTGCATAAGGAAGAGATCCAGTGAGTTTGAAGGTACCCCCATTTTCTTTTGTTGACCTAACAAAGACATTACCCAATATGGATCCTGGAAGTCTTCTTAGGCATCAGAGTCATGTTTATTTCCTGTTGTGAAGGTAGTAAGCCATTTGTGTGTGGCCTCAAGAGCAGAGCCTAGGGACAGGTTGTTAGCTGAGCCGGTAAACTCATTTCCTGTAAAGATTTATTAACCATACCCAAGCATCTGCTTTCCTTCAAAGGGGGAAGGAAATAGGATGGCTATAAGGCCTATTTTACTAAAGACTGTCCTCTTCTTGAAAGTGTACTCTTATGGTACCTTAAATATTATCATCCTTTCCTTGGAATTTTTTTTCCTGGATTGTGAAGTACATTCCAAGGAAAATCATGTGAAATAAATGTGTTAACTTTGAAGTTTGCACAAGAGTATTTGTTCCTCTTGTATCTAGTTGTGTGATTATGATTAGGATATTTCCACATTGATGCAACATATGCGGGTGGGAGAAATCACATGTTTTCATATAAATACAGTTGATACAGAACTGATGGAAGATGGATAGATTCAAATGCCCCAAATAACCTCTTCACAACCCCCAATTTATTTAAAGCCGGGTCATAGAGGCTTCTGTTCTACACACGGGCAGAATAACACACCTTTGTAAAAGAAGATTGAGAGATTTGCAGTCAATAAAGTAAACATCAGAACTGATTTATCTCAGGCAGCTGAGAAACTTTTCTCAGTGCCATAGAAAATGCCCATCAATCACCAGAAAACAAAGCAAATAGATGGCAAAATAAAATCCTAATCCAAAATGGCAAATGAGAGCAGTATTTCCAGAAGCAGACTGTAGAGGGAGCTTTTCCCCACTGGATTTCTTGTAGTTTAACAAGGGACTGTGGTGTGGAAATGCAGGATTGAGAATACACCTGACTATAGATTCCTTCCTCCTCTGCTTGCCTGTGGTTTCGTTGGTGTCATTAGCATGTGCCATTTAGGGTTTTTTTTTGGACTCCCACTCTACAGGATTCTTCAGGAAGCTGCAACTTGTTTAGTCCTCCTTGTTAATAATGATGGCTCCCCTTATCTCAATTACATTAAATCACATGACAGCTAGGGATATGCCATTTATCTTTTGTTCTGTTTGTTTTTTTCCAACTCTCAGAATTCTCTAAGAATTTCCCAGGCAGAATTCTGGGAGTTCTAGCCCACAGATTTTAGCTGCAGACACCAAGTTTTCACTCGCCCGGACTAGGGTCTATCTTGGGCCTTGCTTCCTGTTGATAATGCACAAGAAAGAAAGCACGACAGCAGCTTCCTTTTCTGTCCTGAAAAGGACAGCCTAGTCCAGGTGAGTGAAAGCTAGGTGTGTTTCTGTAGGCCGCCCCGACCCTCATCTTGTTTGTTTGTTTGCTTTGCTTCCTTTGTTTGTTAGTTTCTCTGTCTCACCTTTCCTAACTTCCAAGTATACAGTAAGCATGGAAGGATCTCTCCCTTGTGTGGCGACTCCATTTTTCCTACTGACTGTGACTCTAGACAGCAATTGTAAGTAAAGATACCTTATTTCACTTTAAATGCTTCCAGAGTTATTTTTAACATCTAAAGTACTAGTCACTGTGAAAAGGGGTGGGCCACTGAAGCTATTCTTTCACACTGCTTCCATTTTTGTACCTGACACTCTGCTAACTGTAAAAGAAATTAACCAAATTCTCCAATAAAAGGTTTGTCAGCAGTATAAAATATTTATCAGAGCTCTGAACACTCCACAATTAAACAAATATAATATAATTTGTTTAAAACAAATATATCAGACTCTGAATCAGAGCGATACCGATTTGTGGTTTTGTATTACTACTTTCAAAATGGCTTCCTGGGGAATTCTGGGAGTTTTAAACCAGAAACACAAATCTGCACACCCACACTCTAAATTCTGATAATATATGTATCTTTCAGTTCCTAGTTTCTAAAATTTCATTAGGCATCGCTGAAGATTTTAGAGCAAATATTAAACCTTAAAACTGGCTTTTTAAAAGAAAAGGAAAAAACCGAATAAATGGAGACTCTGTGAAGGCCAATTCTGCACCATGCCAATCTGCCCCTTTTCTGTGCTGTTGCAGAATTCTCACACCCTCACAGCCTTGTTCAAGTCTTTGGGTGCATTTCAAAGTCACAAAGGTGATCAATTATTATATCATGTACTTAAAAGGAGCAACAACAGCATTCCAAAACATCCATGAGAGCAATATTATAAATAAAGCTTGCTCTGAACACTGGCCTTCCATGCTAAATATTTCTTTTCCTTTTACTTTGTTCCTGTACAAATAGTTTGCATTAGGATTTTCTGTGAATTTTCCAGTGCTGTGGGTAGAAATGGGCACAAACTGAGCCACAAAACCTGACAAACCAGGCGGGTTTGTTTTGTGACCAGTTTGGGGATCCCATTTTGCTGAAGCAAAACAAAATGGCAAACTCCCCACCCCACCCCAATGGTTGTTGTATGTTTTTCAGGCTGTCTGGCTGTGTTCTTGAGGTTTTTGTTCCTAACGTTTTGCCAGTCTCTGTGGCTGGCATCTTCAGAGGAAAAGGAGTCAGAACTCTGTCTGTGCTCTGGTGCAGTTTTGTGGGATAGTTGAGTATTTATAGCTGTAGGGTCAGCTTTTTGTCCTTTTCAGGAGATTGGGTGATTATGGTTATCAGCGTGTTTTTTATTGTGGGTGTATTGTTGTGATAAGTAGGAGAGATGATCTGTCACTGTGATTGATGGGTGTCGTTAGCTGGTCTTTTGTGTGCAGTGATTACTGGTCCTTGTGGCTGGGTAGAATTCATTGACCTTTTGCAGGCTGTGTTTTTCATTGCTGGGAGCCAGGCTTTGTTCAGTTTTAGACTTTTTACTTATTTTGTTGAAGCTCTGCTGGTGTTTGTGGATTTCAGTGGCTTCCCTGTGCAGTCTAACATAATGACTTTTGATGTTGTCCAGTACTTCTGTGTTTTGAAATAGAATTTCATGTCCAGCTTGTTTTAGGTCATGTTCAGCTACTGCCGATTTTTCCGGTTGCTTTAGTCTGCAGTGACTCTCATGTTCCTTGATTCTGGTGTGAATGCTGCATTTTGTGTGTCCAATATATTCCTGGCCACATCACAACAAGCCACATCAGAACAATACCCCTTATCGCACCAATACACCCACAACAAAAAACACGCTGATCACCCAATCTCCTGAAAAGGACAAAAAGCTCATCCCACAGCTATAAATACTCAACTATCCCACAAAACTGCACCAGAACACAGAGTTGTGACTCCTTTCCTCTGAAGATGCTGGCCACAGAGACTGGCGAAATGTTAGGAAGCAAAACCTTAAGAACATGGCCAAACAGCCTAGAAAACTCACAATAGCCATCAGATCTCGGCCATGAAAGCCTTCAAGAAAACATTTCCCTACCCCCGTTGGAATTTCATTTTTTCCCAGCAAAAGGGGATGCTCATCCATCCCCTTCCCACGACCACTGTTTCTTCCATCCCCATTTCTACCGCCTCCCCCACCTCCCTTGCAAGGAGCCGGCCCCACTGCCTCCATGGGCCCATGACTCAGATGATAGGTGGATGCCATGCACAGAGGCCCAGCGACTGGCAGGGAAGCTGAGCCCACATTCTATGAATATGGTGGCAGAGGCAAAGGTGGCAGAGAATCAGGCAAAGGCTGCAGGAATAGGGAGGCCCCCCACCCCAGCATGAACCAGAATACTGGACCACAAACGGGTCCAGTTTTCCAGAGGTTTGTGCTGATCCATGAACCACCAGCTTTCTGGTTCATGCCCATCTCTAGCTAGGGAATAAAGTGATCCATCTACAGATAGCGAGATGTCTGTGGACATCCCTGACTTTCCTCATGTGTGTAATGCTAAAATATTAGGATATATATGATGGCGAGTGTTTACAAGATCGGAGAGTGATGACAAATATAGTGGGTCTGCTAAATAAAGGCATATTTTGCATATTTAGACTAACGTGGTAAGGGGAGGAACTTTGGGACAACGATTTTATTCTGTCCTCTCCTTCCAAACAACCATTCGACCAAACCAGAAGTGTGGCTGCGCAGTGTTTCCCACTGAAAAGCTGGACAAGGCATCCAGATTGGGTAAAGAGTGGGGTTCACGGTCTACTCCAATTAAACACCAGGGCAGGGTTGTTGTTCTTCTCGTTGTTGTTTTTACAAAGATCAACTTGCACAGCTATAGCTATGCTAGAATCATTCATCCAAAGAACATAAATTTTCAGCAAATTTCTCCCAGAAAGAAGAAAGCTGCATCGCTGCTCTTCCACTTTCAGCAGGATGAGAGCTACTGAACCCCCTTTCTCTTATATTGTTTATGACCAAGATTTCTGCTCTCTCTGCCTCAGCAGAAGTTTTGAGACGTTCCCAGAGCGTCCATCATGCTTCCTGTCCCTGAATCACTCTGTGATCACGCCCTTACCGCCAGCCTCTTTTTATTAAAATGAAAGGATTACACCACTCGATTCATTTCACCAACATTCATTGTTGAATGACAGAGATTCCCTTTTACTCAAACGCTGCCTACCAACAGCTTCATCGCTCCTCCCTCCTTCCTGCCTGAGAGGCTGGAACTTTTATTCTGAAAGGATTTCACGGCAACTTGAAGCTTCTTTCCCCTGCCCGGCTTTTCCTTCTTCTGAACATTTGCCTTTCTTTCTGCATCCTCTTTCTCTATGCCAGCCCGTCGCTGCTGCCCATAAATTAAGTCCCAGTTTTCATTAGAAAGGTGATACTGAAATCAAGTGAATAAAAATGATCCTGCCTGCTTAAATTTGCCTCCACTCTGGCTCTACTGCTTATCTGTAGTAAATGGATTACCCATCTCGCTACTCAAGGACAAAAAGATGGCAGAGAAAAACAAGAAAACAATTATTCAGAGTTGTTGGTCATCTGTAATACTTTTAATAGAAAAAAAATTAATACAAAGTGTGAGAAATTGACTGGTTAATTCTGGTCCTAGTTTGAGGGTATGATGTCTGCTGTGTCCAGAAGTTAGTACTTGGAACTAGGCATGCGTTGTGTTTGGGATCACTTCACTTTCTGGAAGACCTGGACACAAACTTCATCCTCTGCGGTCATACGCTAAAAAAAGAGGAATAAGAGGAAGGGGAAGAAGAAAGAGTGAGAGAGGGGACCATCTGCAGCTTGGGAAGCACCCCTTACAAACTAATGTATGTCACAACACTAATGGGAGAAAAACTATTACCAGTACTCATTATGTTCAATTTATTTCCTTGTGTTTGTCCCGTGGTGGGAGAGGCAGCCGTCCTGATCAACAAAGTCTAAAATCAGTATTAGGGTGACAGTTATAACCACCACAACTAGCACTACTACAGTGCTGCTTTGATTTACGTACTTAACCTGTCCCAGAAGATGTTCGCAAGTAGAAATGTTCTTAAGTCGAATCAGCATTTCCCATTGAAATGCACTGAAACCCAGTTAATATGTTCTGCCTGTTTTTCGTTTGTATGTAGAGGCACCGGTTGTAAGTCAAAGTATTAGTTCCCATAGGAACTAATGCAAAACCAGTTAATCTGCCCTCTACCACCACTAGGGGGAGATTTTTTTAACCTAAGATGACTTAGGTTAAAAAAAGGGCAGGGAAGGAGGGAGGGAGGGAAAATGTGGAAAAGAGGAGAGAAAGAAGGTCATCACTGGGGCAAACAGACACCTCACACAAAGGTTTGTGCTTTTAAGCACAAAAAGAGAGAAGACAGAGAGAGAGAAGACAGAGAGGAGGTTGTTTGTTTATTTTGTTTGACCTCCCATTTCCGATGGGGGGGTTGGTTGCTTTTTGGAGTGTTTTTCCCCATTTTCAATGGGTCTTGGGGGTTTGGTTGCTTTTTGGGTTTTTTCCCCATTTTCAATGTGCCCTGCATGCTTCCCTTGCTTTTTGATTTGTTCTCTTTGCATTTCTGATCTGCTCCATCTGTTTTCTGTGCTTTTGCAATGGTTCCTGCATGCTTCCCTTGCTTTTTCCTTTGATTTCTGTGTGTTTTTGACCTTGTCCCTTTGCTCTCTGTGCATTTCTAATCTGCTCCATTTGTTTTCTGTGCTTTTGCAATGATTCTTGCATGTTTTCCTTGCTTTTTGCTTTGTTCTCTGTGCATTTCTGATCTGCTCCGTTTGTTTTCTCTACAGGGTTTTTGCAGCTTGGGTTTGGGATAGGTGGGGGTGTTATGTTTCTGTGCTCTGATGGGACTTGCAGACCCTTTCTATAAGGGTCTGTGCTGGCTGGTTTGCTCTAAAATGGAGTTTAGTCTTTTGATTTTAAATTCAGAAATCTTTTTGCAATGGTCTGTGCTCGCTGATGGGCTCTAAAATGTTGCTTGGTTTGGTGTAAAATGTGTTGGTGTAAAATGTGTGGGTTTAAAATGTGTTTTAGACTCCAAACTCTCTCCCCCACCCATTGTCTTCTCTCTGTGTCTTCTCTCTTTTTGTGCTTCAAAGCACAAACCTTTGTGTGAGGCTTCTGTGTGCCCCAGTGATGACTTTCTTTCTTTCCTCTTTTCCCCATTGTTCCCTCCCTCTTTTCCTGCCCTTTTTTTAACCTAAGTCATCTTAAATTTAAAAAAAAAATCTCCCCCTAGTGGTGGTAGAGGGCGGATTAACTGGTTTTGCATTAGTTCCTATGGGAACTAATGCTTCGATTTACAACCAGCGCCTCTACATACAAACAAAAAACAGGTGGAACGGATTAATTGGGTTTCAGTGCATTTCAATGGGAAATGCTGATTCGACTTATGAACATTTCAATTTGCGAACATCTTCTGGAATGAATTAAGTAGAAGCATCACTGTAATTTAGTCTCCGGCTCCATCTAGTGGCCAGTCCTAGTAATACACCTTGGGGTTATTTTTTTTTCAGGTAGTGAGTAAGTGAAACTGCAGGCAGTGATCTTGTGGATATGGCAGTCCACAAGATACTGGGGAGCTATAGCCAGTGCCAGGAAGTCAAGGGAGCTGCGGGTCTAAAATGTTTTGGAACCAGTGGTCTAGTCTAAAAAGGGGGGGGGGGAAAGTAAAGGAAGTTTTGATCCCTCATTGTTGATCCCACCCCCATGGTCCAGCTGTGAATTCAAGCTGATCTCTTCTCTGCTTGAAGCTCATGGCTCTTTGTCACAGTAGACAGATCCCCATATTAGTACATCTGGAAAGCACTTTAAGGGGATTGCAGGAGACAGAAAAGGTCAATCAAGGCCCAACAAGTAGCATACCTAGTGATTAAAGTTTTAGCTCCTGGCAGATTCTGAGAAGGAAGAGGTCCACTGTTTTACTGCCCTTTTTTGTGGTTCCTCACTAATCATCATAATCATCATAATCATCCTAGAACTGCAGAGCTAGTTCTGCCCCAGCCCCTTGTCAAAGAGACACAGTGGGGAATCAAAGTCCCAATCTCCTAAACTGGTGGTTCTTAACCTTTGTTACTCAGATGCTTTTGAACTGCAACTCCCAGAAACCCCAGTCAGGACAGCTGGTGGTGAAGGCTTCTGGGAGTTGCAGTCCAAAACTCCCGAGTAACCGAAGGTTAAGAACCAGTGTCCTAAACCACTGGTCTATCCAGACTTTTGTTGGGTTATTAGATGTTTTTTAGCCTGAAAGAATAATCTCATCTGTCCTGAAAAGGGATGGGAGTTGGAGTGGAAGATGGTTATCCAAATGGTGGTACAGTTTTGAGTGACTTGTGCTCATCCATTGCTGAGCCTTGGCTTCCTCTTTGGGAAGAAAGAAACTTGTGTAAAACCACAGCTGGATGCCATTATTGTGTTGCTTTGGGCACAACATCCACTCCTGCAGCCTGACAGACAGTCCGCCAGAATACTGGATAAATAGAAGGAAAATTCCTGAAGGGCCTAAAAAGCCAACCACTTATATTCCCTTCAGCCGCATGTGTTGGGAACTTCCCAGCGGTTTAAACCTGCCCCAATTTAGATCCACCTCTTCCCCTTTAATGGCACCTCCAAATCCACTGGCTTTTAACAAGAAATATTAATGGATATAAGGTCAGGGTGGGCAGAAAGGTCCCCAAACATAGCACAGCAGGCTTGCTTCATTTTTGAAATAATTGCTCTCTGTTGGATGGTGGGATGTGAACAATTTCATCTCAGTGCAAAAGAACCTAAATGGGCCAATGATTCCCATGTATTTTAGCAGTGAAGGCAAATTTCTGCCTTCCCTTTGCACCTGGAAGATGGGCAACTTGCTGTGTTTGCATTTATTTCATATATATTTTACAATGAAATGCTGCTGTGAAAGACGAATAAGCCCAAGCCAATCTGGCAATCAGGACATTTTGGAAAACATGTTTTAGCTTGCGGTGGTGGTGGTACTGGAGTGAGGGGGAAATACTGGGGTGAGGGTTGGGGAGATGGAAGGAAGGCAGCCCTTCCTTTCCCCACCTTTCTTCTCAGCTGAGGCTCTGGTGGGGCTGTGCTGCCTTTTGGGGGACAGGGCCCATAGAGTTGGTCACTCACCCTCCCCCCTTCTCTCTCTCCTTCTGTCAGGCAGCAGTGAGGACACAACATTAGCTCCGCTAGCAAGCTGTAAAAGCTTGAGCTGGTGACCCAAAGACAGGTACTTTATTCTTTATTTTTTCAGATGGGTGTGTGTGTGTGTGTGTGTGTGTGTGTGTGTGTGTGTGTGTGTGTGTGTGTGTGTGTGTGTGTGTGTGTGTGCGCGCGCGCGCGCGCGCGCACGCGTGTGTGTGCACACGTGTGTGTGTGTGTGTGTGTGTGCGTGCGTGCATGCATGCACATGTGTGATTGTGCATGTGTGAATGCATGTGGGCATCCAAGGAAAGCCAGTCTCCACTCTACCTGGTTTCCCTAGCAGTTGCTTTTGTATACTTTCCCCACATTTCCTCCCCCCCCACAGCAATCACTAAGCCAAAAATAATTGGGGGGGGGGGAAGAGAGAGAGATGCTGTCATCTATTGATGAATTTGGGTTGTGGAGGCCCATATAGCTCCCTTCCCCACCTTTTCCATGGCTGTCATTAAACAGGCCACAATGACTTTCCTTTTGGGGGGGGGTAAATAAAGTGACATAGTGAAACAGCAATGTGTCTACCTATTCTGGTACACATAATACTGCCATGTATTTCATTTATCTGGAATAGCGCTGCATCAATAGGCAATTTTAAAAAAACTGTGACAGAGAAAATGAAAACAAAGGAAGGGGGTTCTTGTTGTCCATCAAAATGTCACAAGCCACCAAATATGTCACAGGGTTATCACCTCAGATAACACTGCCCACAACTCTGGGTGCAAAATAACCATCCACACAGGCTACACAATGGGATAATTAGGAGAGTGCTGAATTGTGCCAAGAAGAAGAAGTAGCAGTAGTAAAAGAAGATGGTCTATGCCAGAAGGGAGTGGGACAGATCTAAAAAGGGGTGGGATGGAGTATTCTAAGTCAAAGCAAGTGTGGACACCACAATTTGATTTGAATCCAAATGCACCAAAAGTGATACAAACACCCATCTGGACAAGCTCATAGTCAGTTCTATTAGAACTTTTTGGAAGTTAATTAATGGACAAGGTACTTCGACACTCTTCTGATATCAAAAGTGTGATTTTGTAATCCAAAATCAAAGTTAATTTCCTTGATACATTAATATATGATATTGGATACTGACATTGAATAAACCTAAACTTTAGCCTGATTCTTATTTTATTCCCATTATACGATGGCATCGATTGCATTCATGTGCTATAAGCTTGCCAGACCCTTTGTACAAGCTGGCGAAATACGCCATGTTTTCCACTGTGACAAACCTTCCGCTTTATAGATGGACCATCCCTCCTTTCCTCTCTGGAAGGGAGCTTCGCCACTCAGAATTCTAGTCCACTTATAGTGCAAGCCTGACTCAAAAATACACCAGATGTAGGAGGTTACGAATGGAAACAACCCTCTTCTGCCAGGAGAAAGGCTCTAATGTTGGCCAAATGCCCTAATCTCTGATCTCAGAGATCTTTTGACCTAGAATTGTTCCGTGGCCCAGTCCCTCACAGCCACTATGCAGGTACAAGGTTAGGTAAAGGTGAGGCTAGTCCTCTGTGATTACCAACATCACTTTACCCTAAGAGGGATTTGGATTCGACACTGTCTTAACTGGCTTAGTCCGAGCTCAGCTGGCCCTTCAGGGCTAGTTAAGGCTGCCTTATTCTTCAACACAGCTGCTCTGCATCTATCTGACAAAGAATGGAGGGGCTGTCGCTGGGTCTGGAGTTGAAAATAACACGGATTGGACTGACAGTACAAAGCTCAAATGCAACACCCCTCCCCTATTATGGCACTAATCTCCCCACCCCACCCCAAAGAAACTGCTTACTGGCGTTGTTAAACGGGTGAGAAACTTAGGGGGAGAGTGTTTGAAATACTAATGGGGAGATCTGCCAGGAGGCTCCCCACCCACTTTTGATTTAACCATCTCTTGCTTTCTTCCTCTGTGCCCCCAGGAGCAATCATGTGGTCATATTTCAAGGAAAAGACAAGACAAAGGGTGGCTCCCCGCTGAGCTCAGAGCTGTCAACTTTTGAACTCTTGGGAAGGATGTTTTCGTCAAGGGGCCGTTGCCTTCAGAGGAGGCACAAGACACATAACTCATGGGGCCTGGCTGGGACTTATCAAGGCAAGAGGAAAGAGAAGAGCAGACATTCCAGGCTTCTGGAAGCTCTCTCACGAATATTGCTTCCTCTGTGGTCAGGGGAAGCTGGTTAGGGACTCTGTCCTCACCAAATGCAGCTGATCCCCTTCTAGCCAGTGCTTCCAGCCCCGATTCCGTTTCTCTCCTCGCTGTTCACACACCAGCTGATCTCCATCCCAGTAGACAGTTGTCTGAAGGCAGGTGGGGGGGGGGAGAAGGCAGGGGGTTGGGAATGGAGAGAAGAAAAATAGCATTAATTTAAAGGGAAACGAACCTCCAGTCACCGAAGTGTTACGACAAATCGGTTGCACCAAAGCAGAGCTGGCAAACCAACAGGCACCCACTTACCTGGAGGTAAATCCCACTGAACAAAATGAGGTTTTTGAGAGCCTTGAGCTTAGAGGGTTGAAGTGTAAGACCATGAGCTACAAAACAGAACTGAAGCACTTCTTCAAGGCACTCAGGAAGTAAGGAAGCTACTCACGTTCTCCCAGCCCCTTCCTCACTCTGCAATGGGGAGAGCATAACACTTTTTGCTATATGGTGGTTGAAACATTTACAGGATTTTGGCATGTATGTATGGGGCAGACTTTGAACACCCAAACACAACGTAACCACAGTTGCATTCAGACCAAATCTTGCTGCTATCCGAGGACTTTGCTTTCTCGAAAGGCAGTTCGGATCAGCTACGACTAAAATGAGAAAATGTTTTAGTGGTCCCAAGACTGTGTAAATCTCACAGGATACAATAAAAGTTTTTAATACCTTGGAAACAAAATTGCACCCATGGCTTCTACATGGCTCTGAAGTCTCTGTTTTTTATGGCCAGACCTGGAATCGTTTCAGAATAATATTCTAAATGCTATTCTAAGTGCCCCCAAGGGTGCTTTTGGTTTTATTATGAGCGGAAATGAAATGTGAGAATCCAGTGGAGATAAGACGTTACCTTTTGTTTGTCAACCATCCTGGGAACTATTTGGGCTACAAGAAGGATAAACAAAAGCCATAAATGCCCCGTCTCTTTCTAATGATTGATCAATATCTGTGTAAATGGCAGACAGAGCCAGTGTGGTATTGTGGATAGAGTGTCAGATGAGGACTCTGGAGACGTGGGTTCAAATCCCTGCTCTGGCCAGGCAAACTCACTGGTATGTGGGGCAATGAGTAAACGACTCCATCCTTGACTATATCACATACCTTAAACCCCACATTAGGGTCACTGGTAGTGATTTGGCAGCACATAATGAGTACAAATCAGAAAATATAGGTTTCTAGGGTCTTTGACTTCATGGACAGTTACATTTTCAGAAAGAGGGCCACCTGCTTTGTCTGAGAGAAATGGGGACAAGCCAAGGATCTGCAGAAATGCTGGCTTATTGTAAGCAGCCTTGGGTTGGAAGCCATATGGAGGCCCTCTGCAGGGAGAAAGGCAGGGCAGAAATAAAACAAACAAATATATTGTTTGCAACAAGGATCCTGGTACATACCGCCTAACTCTTCCTGTGTTTTCATCTAAAAATGGACCAAACTGACCCTCTAGTTTGTTTCTTTTCCCAACAGACCAGAAGAGGTATGCCCAGTTTGGTTCCGGGCTGGTTTCTCTCATTTATTGGAACAGAAATAAACAGGCCAGCTAATTAAGCCTGCCTTTGCATGCCAAAGCGACCCTTGCTAAGAGCACTGAGCTGCACGTTGCTCATAGCTGATAAGCCAAGATTCCCATGGAGGCATCTCTGGATTCGGTTGTTGCTGAATACTTCAACTGTTTCACTTCTCCAGCTTTTCTAATGTCCAGTCGGAACAGGGCTGCGCAATGGCCAAAGCCAGGCTGGGATGTTAGGAAAGTTCAAATACCTACTCAGTGATGAAACTCCCAGGCTATCATGGGCCCCTCGCTGTGGGATAAAGCAGACATTTCTTTGTGAGAAGCTCCGTCTTTTCCATCTCTTGCTCTATAGTAAATGCAGAGCAACTCAAAACTCTCGTATGAGTGGTAGGTGAGCTTTTTAATTTTCCCTTCCCTCTTGATGTAAGTGGGGCCCACAGCACCGCTTGCAAAATTTTTGATCCTTTAAAAAGCAGGGTATAGGAAACCTGGCGCTTTACAGATGTTTTAACTGATAACTCAGTCCCAGCCAGCAGAGTTAAAGCTTTGGAGCTGTATTAGGGAAAAAAACATTTGAAAGAGGGCATCAGGTAGCCCATCCATGCTTCAAGTCAGGGACTCACAATTTGGGGTCCACTCATCAGCTATAGCCAGTTCAGCTAATAGCAAGGGATAATGGAAGCTGCAACTCAACCAGAAGGCCAAAATCGTAATGGATCGTTATTTTGCAACAGAAAGCAGTGATATGAAGGTGCTGCCCTTTAGGGTAGTTATGAACTAACATAATAATGCAAAGCACTTTGAAAATTTGGTGGGGAGGGGCATCCACGAGACAGTTACATTGGTCTACTGCAGAAAACACACAAAGGAAAGTCTTGCTGTATCGTAAAAATTAACAAGTCTTATTGGGCATAAGCATTCGTGGACTCCCTAAAAGGAGAGGCATAGAGTTGGGATCAGGTTACTGTTGTCATCAGACCCAATCAGCTGAATGCAGCCCAGATCTATCAGTGGCTGCCCACCAAGAAGATCCATAAGTGACCTGTTTTCTGCTGGGCTGGGGCCCACAAAGGAAGGCTGAGGGGACTGCAAGGCATCTAACAATGCACCCTATGTAACCCACCAGCCACATGCTGCGCAGGCCAAACATGGAGCCTTGTTTGCTTAATGCAGAAGGCCCAGTTGGCATGCCAGTTATCTCACTGTGTGAGAAGTGAAATAAGGGTAACATGGAAGGTTTCATGCGAGGAGCCATTTCTGCACCCTAGCCATCTCAAAGCTACCACTCTGCCTCCCAAGTGTATTTTCTAAAACCCCTACTCAAGGCAAAGTGGCACAGAGGAGCGCTGAAGGACTCATTCTTTCTTAATGAAATGGTGGTGTGTGTTTTTTTTCACTGCATGCAAATGGCTTCCTTTGTGTCCTTCAGGTAGACAGAAAGTCAGCCTTTAAGAACTGCTGAGCCAGCACAAACGAAGGCCAAGAATGTGTGCATCTGAAACCATGTAGGCAAACTCAGTTCTACCTCAGATGGACGTCACTCGACAGAAAGCCAACTTTTTTCCTCACAGGCCAGCCAGCGGGGCCTCAGCCTCTTACCTGGCACTTTCGCCCATCCACTGGCCCCAAGTCCTCTTCAAACTCAACTCCCAGGTCAAAGTCCATGATGTAGTTTCGAAGTGAAGTTAATGTGCGGATAGTCATGTGGTCTCCGGTGTGGATAATCTCCTTGTCTGGCTTCAGGAGGCAAACCAGTTTCCTCAGAGCCACATTGATGTCTAAACCACAACAGGGAAAGAACATCAAGAGGACAGGTGAGGACGCCGGAAGAGCGTAGGGATCCGAGTCCAGAGGGCTCAGTAGCAATCAATATACATCAAGTAACTCATCCCTCACAGTTATCCCAATTTTTATCTCATCTTTGTCAGTCTGTGTTGATAAGCAAGGAAGACAGAAACAAGTCTCAGCAAGTGCCTCAGGTATTTACACTCAGCTCCTACCATTCTGAACTCCATCTCTCTCTCTCTCTCTAAGTAGCCTTAGATACAGTACTTAAATACAAGTGGTTATCTGAATATGCACTCTCCTGACCAATTTACTCTAGGAAACACTACTAAGCTTAAGAGACAAGAGGTACAAATCAGGGGCTCTGCATTTGAATCTACCTCAAAAAAGCAAACCATGTAATCATATGCACAAAGTAGGGACAATAATACAGGCTCGCTTGACAAGTCTATGATGGGGTTTCAGTGTACACTTTCAAACACTTGAAAGTGCTGCTGCATAGAGGTGTTCTATAAGGGCTAAATTGTTATGACTTTGTGAGGCTTTTCACATGGGCCAGCAGCTTGTTCTAGATAAAAGCGTAGTGGGAGTATCATAATTTAAAAAAAGAAGAGAAAAGGACGGTGCCAGATGTATTCGTGAAGGCTTTCACGGCCGGGATCTAATGGTTGTTGTGGGTTTTCTGGGCTCTCTGTCCGTGTTCTGAAGGTTGTTTTTCCTAATGTTTCGCCAATCTCTGTGGCTGGCATCTCTGGCTGTCCTCTGAAGATGCCGGCCACGGAGACTGGCGAAACGTTTGGACGAACAACCTTCGGAACACGGCCAAAGAGCCCGGAAAACCCACAACAACCAGAAGGTGCCAGAATTTAACTCTGTCTGGATTATTTTGCCTCCTGAATCCCAAAAGGCAACTGTGGGCCCAGCTGCATTACCTCGCTGACATCTTGGAAAGCACTCTGCACATGCTCTGCATCCCTGTTTTAAAACCCCGACCCTTACATGTCCTCACAGCGGATGCTGCCATGTACTATCATTCCCGAGGGTTTAAGCGATGCCTTTTGTGGCAGCTTGCTGGGAGGGGGTGGAGGAGAGGGGAGCGGCTGATTCCCGGGATCCGGAAAGTGGGCTTACCTAAGGCACGGAGGTAGTTCTCCATGTTGTCTTGGGAGACGAATCGGTAGTAGCCAGTGAGGTTGGGAGGCATCTCAGAAGAAAGAAAAGAGGGAGAAGACCAGAGGAGAAGCCACGTGAAGCTGAAAGACTCGAGGACCGGAGGGAGGAGGCTCGAAAGCCGTTCCAGGAGCCGCTGTAAATCCCTTGACAAAGAAAAAGAATAAAAAAGCAGGATCGGCTCAAAGAAAAAGGCGCCGCTCCTGCCGCTCCCAGCTCTCCTGCCGAGGGCTCCCCAAGAGCCGAGCCTACAGTGATTTCGCGACGGCCCCTCGCTCGGGGGTTTATATAGCTCCGCCGCGGCACCGCGCCCCGCCGCCGTAAGAGTCGCGCCGGCCCGGCCCCCGGAGGGAGCGGAAAGGGGGCGCGGCGCTCTGGCCTCCCGCTCGGCACCGGGTTGGGCGACACACACACACACACACACACACACGGAGAGAGAGAGAGAGAGAGAGAGAGAGAGAGAGAGAGAGAGCAAAAGGAAGAGCCGGCCTGCCTTCTTCGCGGCGCTGCCGGTCTTAAGAGGAACACAAGACCTGGCCGCTGACGGTCCGGCAAGGTTTGCTCGGAAGGAAACTCCGCGGAGTTCAAGAGGATCGCGCCCCTGGTGACCCGCTGGGCTGCTTTCTTTCCCCACCCGCTTGGCTTAGCCTGAGTCGACGGGGAAAGAGAGCGAGCTGGATTGCCCAATATTTTTAAATGTGAAAAAGAGACCAGGCGGGCGCAATGCTTTTGTGTGTGTTACCTGAAGGCCCTTTCTCCTAATCCTCACTGCGTGGGGGCAGGTCCGACCGAGCGAGAGAGTAAACTCCACTCTGCTCCTATTCAGACGTTCTGTTGTGTAATACATTTGGTCCTGTTTCTGGAAGAAATATCTCAAGACACAAAATGGGTTCAAAGTTACATCGAGTCGTTTCCTGTCCCCTTGGCAGGTAATGCTGTTGAAGACCTCCTGACGCATTTCTGGAAAGGGACATGGTAGAAACCGTTGACATAATTGCTCCTCCCAAATAGTACAACCAGATTGACTGCCTGGTTCACCCGGCAGCTGGTGGTGAGGAAGAGCGGGTGTAGCCTTGAGCGAGGATGATGGAAAACTCAGAAGGAACCTGACCGTACAGCGGCTGGGGCCCCTGGAAAGGCCTATACCAGGGCCCTGGTGATGGCAAGGAAGTCATTCTTTTCTGCCACCATGGCATCTGCACAGAGTTGGCCCTTGAAGTTCCAGGACCTATTACATCCGGGCCCAAAAGAAGAACATACAGGCCACAGTGTAGTTCACTGTGAAGAATTTGCACAACATGTGCTGGCAAAATTGCTCAGATCTGCTTTGACTGGGATGTTGTAATTGGCACAGGTCCTGGGAATGTGACTATAGCCCCTGCTCACCCTGTGTTGGGGGAGAGGTTTCAGCCTGATGATGTGGGTGGGGCCCTTAGGGAGGGCTACCACGTGCCTGCTGGATCCTTACCCTTTCTGACTTACAAAAACTGCTCAAAAAAGACTGGTGGAGTGAGCAGGAGGACTGGTGAATGCCTCCTTGCAACAGAGCAGGACTGCAGCGTGCTTAAAGGAGGTAATAATAAAATCATTGCTGAAAAGGCTCTCCTTGGATCACACGATACTGAATAATTACAGACCAATCTCTAGTATCTCATTCATGGGCAAGGTACTGGAGCAGGTTATGGGTTCTCAGAGTCTGGGGTTCCTGGATCAGATGGATTATCTAGATCCGTAGATCTGGTTATGGGATGGAGACTGCTTTGGTCATCTTGTTTGATGGCCTATGCCAGGAACTGGAGAGACGGTCTGTGTCTCTGTTGGTTCTGCTGGATGTCTCAGCAGCTTTCGATACCATCAGCCATAGGATCTTTCTGGCCCATCTCTCTGGGATGGGACTTGGAGGCCATTGTTATACAGTAGCTCTGTTCCTTCCTGGAGGAGAGGACTCAGAAGGTGGTGCAAGGGGGGGGGGGATTCCTGTTTGACACCCTGGCTGCTGGCCTGCAGGGTCCTAAAGGGTTTCTGTTTTGTCTCCTATGTTATTTGACATCGATATGAAACTTCTGGGAGAGATTTTCTGGAGTTTGGGGGTTCAGTGTCACCACTATGCAGATGACACCCAACTCTATCTCTCCTTGCCACCTAAATCCAAGGAAGCTGTTTTGGCTCTGTCAATGTCAGGTATCAGTAATGGACGGGATGAGGGTGAATAAATTGAAACTTAATCCAGAAGAGATGGGGGTGTTCCTTATCCGTCAAAAGGCAGATCAAGGAATAGAGATACAGCCTGTGTTGGATGGGGTTCCACTTCCTCTGAAAACTCAGGTGCACAGCTTCAGGTTGATCCTGGATTTGCCTCTGAGTCTGGATGCCCAGGATTAATTGGTGACCAGGAGTGCATTTGCACAATGAAAACGGGTCCTGCTGCTGGAGAATTCTGATCTGGCCATGGTGACACATGCCTTAGTTACATCGCTGCTGGGTTACTGTAACACACTCTAATTGAGGCTGCCTTTGAAAAGTGTTTGGAAACTTCATTGGGTCCAAAACGTGGCAGCCAAATTGCTAACCAGGACTGGTTACAGGAATCACGTACAACCCCCGCCGCCCCCCCCCCCCCGGTTGCAGCAGTTCCACTGGCTGCCGATCTATTTCTGGGCACAATAGTGCTGGTTTTAATCTCTCTCTCTTTTTAAAAAAAATATTTCAAGGGTAAAGGGAAATAACTCAGGATAACAGGGAATATATCATGTTATACATTATCACATATTTTCTGTACTTAAACATATCATGACATTAAAGACTTTTGTGTCTGTTAGTTGCCTGTATAATTCCAACTAGAGTTATTTGACTATTTTGTATTAAAATTATCACGTTTGTCTTTCAGGTTATAGAACGGATACAGTCACAGTATATAGGGTCCCATTTTTCAGTTGCTTCTTGGACTGAATTGTCGTTCGAAGCTTCTGTTTATATGCCCATCTCCGACACTTCCATAATCTTTTCCACAAGTTCTTCACAATTTGTTATTTTGGTTTTCTTCCGTTTCCATGCATATAGTATTTTAGCTGCAGTTATTATATGTATCACCAAATGGGTCTCTCTCCTATCTAAACTTTCTGGTAACATATTTACTAAGAATAATTTTGGTTTAAATAGTATATTACGTAGCAGAATTTTCTGTACACATTCATGTATTAGTATCCAATCATTTTTTGCTTCACTACATGTCCACCACATATGATACAAGGTTCCCTCTTGTAATTTACATTTCCAGCATGTATTTGTACTTTTATACATTTTTGACAACTTATCTGGTGTCATGTACCATCTGTAGAACATTTTTACATATTTTCTTTAAAGTTTACTGATTTTATAATTTTTATATTAATTTTCCATATTTTCCCAGTCATCAGTAGCAATATTATGCCCTATATTTTGCGCTGGGTCCAAGCTATCTCAAGGACCATATCTCCTATTATGAGTGGGCTTGGGTGTTAAGGTCATCAGGATAGGTTTTTCTCTTGGTCCTGCCACCTTCAAAGGTGCATCTGATGAGGACACTAGAGGGGGGCCTTCTCTGTGGCTGCTCCCAGACTTTGGAACTCCCTCCCATTTGTTGTCCTTCTGCAAGAAAACAAAGACCTTTCTCTTCAGGCAGGCTTTCCCTTAGTGACTGGCTGCTTGGGTTTTTTAATGGATGGTTGTGCCTTACTGCTTTCAATGTGTCTTTGGTGTTTGTTTTGTTTACTGTTTCTTAGAGTGGTGTTTGTTTGCTCCTTTTCAATATTTGTATTGTTTTTAGCTTTAAATATTGTCTTTTAATGATGCAAGGTGCCTTGGGTCCTTTTTAAGGGAAAAGGCAGGGTAAAAACATTTTAAATACAGAATAAAATAAATAAAGAGTTTTGAATTATCAAATAAGTTTGCATGCATTATTTCGGTAATCTCTGCTATGTAGGCAGAACAATATTATTTTCTTCATGTGGCACGTGGGATGCTGAGGCTAAGAGACAGCAGCTAAGGCTACTTGGGAACATCCTCTGCAGAGGTGAGGCATTGCAACCCACCAGCTCACATAGGCACACACAGCATTGATTGACCCAGGGCACTACCAGCCTGTGGCCTGAGTATAGGTGTGGGGGATTCAGTCCACGGATGCAACTCCCAGAATCCTTTATCAGGCACAGATATCAATTTAGAGAACTGTGGTGTCCGGATCAGGGCCTTCATTCTGCCCAGCTGCCACTAAAAAGTCCCTCCTCATCGCCATTTGCAAATGCAAACTTTTCTTCTGGCTGACTCAACACAGGTATATTTGCACCATTTGGCGGTCACGTGGATAAAGGAATCAGTAAAGGAGCCACACATTATGGAGAGACAGAAATTTCAGTCTCTTATGTCTGATAAAGTGGCCTTGTCCATGAAAGCTCACATTTTTAAAAAAATATAAAACATAGTCTTTAAGGTGCCACCATATTTTTGTCTTTTTTTTACTTTTTATTTCTATTTTGAAATAAATTTTGAAATAAACCTCTACTGAAATTTCAAAATTCTACTGACATTTCTAAATTTTGAAATAAATTTTGAAATAAACCTCTACTGGAATTTCAAAATTCTACTGAAATTTCAAAATTTTGAAATAAATTCTGAAATAAACCTCTACTGAAATTTCACTATCATTACATGCCTTGTTCACCCACCATGTGAGCAATTAATTATGCAGCGTACATGCATGTGTGAAGAACTCTTTGCAAACTTACATAAAGGACTACCATAGAAGAGCATTCCAAATGGGATTTCACAATTGAATTCAGAAACAGCATGGCTCATTTTACCAGGTCAGGATCTTTATCATCTAATCCTGCTCCAGATGTACCTCGAGCTTCAGTATCTTCTGCAACCGTTTGAATGCCCCTGGAACCCAAATGTCTTCAGTCTTCGCATCCCCACCAAACCATCTTGACATAAGTGAGACAGTTACTTTCAGGGAATAATTACTTATCCTTTCAAGTGTCCCAAAGTGCTAGGTTATTTTTATAGTTACAGGCTCAAAAAAACAAAACAAAAAACAAACAAAAAAACCCCTCTTTGTTCTCCTGGTTCTTGAGAATAACTCAAATAGTTACTTTTAAAAAACACAGAATCCTACAAGCTACTAATCTGTGGCAGGAAACAAGACTCCCTCCCTGTCTGCCTTGTCAGTTTTTCAACACCCACAACAAAGCATGAAGCAGGAGCATGATGCATAGCAGTGAGTGACTCTGAAGCAGGTAATATTTCTCTGTCAGTGTTCAGTAAGACCATAGCTCTTCAACCAGAAGTAACTATAAAGTCCTAATTATACTTCACTGGGACTAAAGTTACTATTTATGAACTTACAGTTGTAATGAACAGTTGTAATAATGCAGTATAATTCACAGTTGTAAAGCAATACATTGACTGAAATTCAGTAGTAAGTGGCAACGAAAGTAGGTCGACTGAATCAGTGGGGATCTGGTGAGTCAAATCCTTCATAAGTTCCACTGATTCAATTGATCTAATCCAGTTATGATTTACACTGCATTTCAGCCACTATCGAAAGGATGGTAAAGCCTTTATGTGCACAGATACAAAAGAAACCTCTGAAACAGCATAATGCCTATAACTGAAACTTGGAATGTTAAAAATGTGAAAAGCAAGAAACAGAATGGGTAAACATCACAGTACTGGTGTGAGTGAAGTAAAATGGATTGGAATAGGATATGAAAATTAATGGACTGTAATAGGATATTTTCAATCATATAATTAAAAATATTTTACTCAGAGAGTGATCCCCTCAGAAGAAATAGGGTAGCTCTAGTAGTGATGCATGATGCTGTACAAATGATTATGAGCTACAGTGTAAGATCTGAGGGAGAAAATCTCTTCAATAAAATCTAATAAATGAAAGGTAAATGTAAAACAAGACAGAGATGCTGCAAGATCAGCAGGGTTTTGATCAGCATATTACCTGATCAGGATAAAAATAAAAACAAGAGTGAAGCAATATATAGAAAAACTATACACAAGAGAAAAAGGGACTATGTGTGTTTTTTCCACAGAAGAATCCTTTTGTGAAAAAATGAAGAAGAAAGTGAAGTGAAAACTGTTTTCAAAGCACTTGGAAGAAACAGATCACCAGGAATACATGGGATACCAATAGTGCTATTTCAAACTACAGAGACTGCATCTATCAAAATCATAACAAGAGCATGCCAGAAAATACAGTATTGCAAATAAAATAATGGCTCGTTTACTGGAAACATTTAATGGCTAAAATCCAGTTGGCACAACTATGACATGTAAATAGTGATTATGTTATCCACCAGCACCATTAATGTTTATTTTAAATTACTGTAATTTAAATATTTTGCTTTGAGGAAGCTTTTGGGATGGGAGGTGGGCAAAAATCAGAAAATTACTGGTAGCTGCCCTGCTACTGAACTGGGACCACCAGTGGTGATATGGTGGCAATTTTTTTTTTTACTTCAAAAGGCTCTTCACCCCACCCCACCCTCATTCCAAAGCTCCCAAAAGCTTCCCCAGGTTAAAAGAGATCCCTAAGGAACCTTGGAACGTGAAAGGGAGATTGGAAGTTTTAAATTAAATTAACATAAATATTAATGAGGGTGGGTCATGACATCATCACTATTTATACAGCTTAGTAACACCAAGTGGATTTCAGTCATTATATATCCCAGCCTAAAGAAAAGACATGCCATAGGCTGCAGTAACTATAGAACTATCGTATTATTTTCCCATTTAAGCAAACTGATGCTTAAGATTTTACTACAACGACTTTTAGTATATTTGGAGTGAGAAATACTGATGTTTTAAGCTGGATTCACAAAATGAAATGGCACTGATGATAATACTACAAATATACATTGGCTATTCATTCATTCATTTCATGCCATCAAGTTGACTGTGACTTTTAGAGACTGTTTCCAGGGCTTCCTAGGTAAAGAATACAAAGAAGTGGTTTACCCTTCCCTTCTTCTGGGGGCATTCTACAGGTCATTTAAAAAAAAAAACAAAATTGTATATATGGCACAACACATGATGGTCCTGATGCATGGCTTCTGCTCTGGAGAAAACACTACGATTTGGGAATTGTAAGGGAAAACAGAACAATTTCTAGCAAGCAATAGTGTTGGACAATGGTGCATTTTATCTCCTTTCTGTTTGACCTATATAAAAAACACATGATAGAGAAAGGTGAAATAGATGGAGACAAAAACATTGAAAACTAGTGGAAGAAACTTCTCCTTCTCCACATTGCCCCAGGACTAAAACATTGGGAAGCTCTGGCTAGGTTTTATTTAATTGTTGCCACCGCTGCAGATTTTCAAAGACAAGGGACTGGGGATCCTGGAATTACAGTCTCTCTCTGTTAGCCAGCAACCCAAACTTTCAAGTTTTATAAAGTTCATTGACAGAAAATATATTCAGAAAAATAGTAGAATGAAACAAGTTGGCGCCAATGGAAAAGAAACATTTCAAGGTTACAAAAATGAGGATACAGATAAAAACCAGGACTTTACCCTGGCAGCTCATCCTTTTGAGCTTCCAAGACAAACCACCAAGACAATAGCAATCTCTAATCTCTAAACAGTTATTGGCTTGTAAGCTCCCTTTGAACACAGCAAGGAGCTGTGTATGGCTGTAACAAAAAGGTAGGTCTCTCAGATGCGCCCTAAGGATACATGGACTATCTGGGCAGGAAACTCAAGCCCTTTGAATAAAAAGGATGTTCTTTGAAAATCAGTCCTTTGAAGATCAGGATGCTGGATGTTGAGTAAAATTGCACCTCCTATAAGAATATATTTCCAGACTCATTCTGGCCATTTGCTTAAGAGTAGTGATGTTGTTCTTTAGTCGTTTAGTCGTGTCCAACTCTTTGGGTGAAATTCATGTTGGTAGCTTCGGTGACACTGTCCAACCATCTCGTCCTCTGTCGTCCCCTTCTCCTCTTGCCTTCACACTTTCCTAACATCAGGATCTTTTCCAGGGAGTCTTCTCTTCTCATGAGAGGGACAAAGTATTGGAGCCTCAGCTTCAGGATCTGTCCTTCCAGTGAACACTCAGAGGTGATTTCCTTCAGAATGGATAGGTTTGTTCTCCTTGCAGTCCAGGGGACTCTAAAGAGTCTCCTCCAGCACCACAATTCAAAAGCATCAATTCTTCGGTGCTCAGCCTTCCTTATGGTCCAGCTCTCATGTCCATACATCACTACTGGAAAAAACATAGCTTTGACTATGCAGACCTATGTTGGCAAGGTGATGTCTCTGCTTTTTAAGATGCTTTTGAGATTTGTCATCGCTTTCCTCCCAAGAAGCAGGCGTCTTTTATTTTTGTGGCTGCTGTCACAATTTGCAGTGATCATGGAGCCCAAGAAATTAAAATCTGTCACTGCCCCCATATCTTCCCCTTCTATTTCGCAGGAGCTGATGGGACCAGTGGCCATGATCTTAGGTTTTTGAGGTTGAGCTTCAGACCATTTTTGTGCTCCCCTCTTTGCCCCTCATTACACGGTTCTTTAATTCCTCCTCACTTTCTGCCATCTGAGTAGTATCATCTGCATATCTGAGGTCACTGATATTTCTTCCGGCAATCTTAATTCCAGCTTGGGATTCATCCAGTCCAGCCTTTTGCATGATGCATTGTGCATATAAGTAAGCAGGGGGATAATATACAGCCTTTTCGTACTCCTTTCCCAATTTTGAACCAATAAGTTGTTCCATATACAGTTCTAACTGTTGCTTCCTGTACCACACATAGATTTCTTAGGAGATAGATAAGGTGATCAGGCACTCCCATTTCTTTAAGGACTTGCCATAGTTTGCTGTGGTCCACACAGTCAAAGGCTTTTGCATAGTCAATGAAGCAGAAGTAGATGTTTTTCTGGAACTCTCTGGCTTTCTCCATAATCCAGCGCATGTTAGCAATTTGGTCTCTAGTTCCTCTGCCCCTTCGAAATCCAGCTTGTACTTCTGGGAGTTTTCAGTCCACATACTGCTGAAGCCTGCCTTGGAGGATTTTGAGCATAACCTTGCTAGCGTGGGAAATGAGTGCAATTGTCCGGTAGTTGGAGCATTCTTTGGCACTGCCCTTCTTTGGGATTGGGATGTAGACTGATCTTTTCCAATCCTCTGGCCACTGTTGAGTTTTCCAAACTTGCTGGCATATTGAGTGTATTACCTTAACAGCGTCATCTTTTAAGATTTTAAATAGTTCAACTGGAATGCTATCACCTCCACTGGCCTTGTTGTTAGCCATTCTTTATAAGGCCCACTTGACTTCACTCTCCAGGATGTCTGGCTCAAGGTCAGCAACCACACTATCTGGGTTGTCCGGGACATCCAGATCTTTCTGGTATAATTCCTCTGTGTATTCTTGCCACCTCTTCTTGATGTCTTCTGCTTCTGTTAGGTCCCTACCATTTTTGTCCTTTATCTTGTCCATCTTTGCACAAAATGTTCCTTTAATAGCTCCAGTTTTCTTGAACAGATCTCTGGTTTTCCCTTTCTATTGTTTTTCTCTATATCTTTGCATTGTTCATTTAAGAAGGCCCTCTTGTCTCTCCTTGCTATTCTTTGGAAGTCAGCATTCTATTTTCTGTAACTTTCCCTATCTCCCTTGCATTTTGTTTCCCTTCTGTTCTCTGCTACTTGTAAGGCCTCATTGGACAGCCACTTTGCTTTCTTTCATTTCCTTTTCTTTGGGATGGTTTTTGTTGCTGCCTCCTGTACAATGTTACGAGCATCTATCCAAAGTTATTCAGGCACTCTGTCCACCAAATTGAGTTCTTTAAATCAGTTCTTCACTTCCACTTTGTATTCATAAGGGATTTGATTTATGTTATACCTGACTAGCCCAGTGGTTTTTCCTACTTTCTTCAGTTTAAGCTTGAATTTTGCTATAAGAAACTGATGATCAGAGCCACAATCAGCGCCAGGTCTTGTTTTTGCTAACTGTATAGAGCTTCTCCATCTTTGGCTGCAGAGAACATAATCAATCTGATTTCAGTATTGCCCATTTGATGATGCCCATGTGTGGAGTCACCTCTTGTGTTGTTGGAAAAGAGTGTTTGTAATGACCAGCTTGTTCTCTTGACAAAGCTCTATTAGCCTTTGCCCTGCTTCATTCTGAACTCCAAGGCCAAACTTCCCTGTTGTTCCTTTTATCTCTTGACTCCCTACTTTAGCATTCCAGTCCCCTATAATGAGAAGAACATCTTTCTTTGGTGTCAGTTCTAGAAGGTGTTGTAGGTCTTCATAGAATTGGTCAATTTCAGCCTCTTCAGCATCGGTGGTTGGAGCATAAACTTGAATGACTGTGATGTTGAAAGGTCTGCCTTGGGTTCGTATTGAAATCATTCTATCATTTTTGAGATTGTATCCCAGTACAACTTTCCCTGCTCTTTTGTTGACTATGAGAGCTACTCCATTTCTTCTACGGGATTCTTGTCCACAATAGTAGATATGGTAATCGTCTGAATTGAATTCGCCCATTCCTGTCCATTTTAGTTCACTGACGCCCAGGATGTCAATGTTTGTTCTTGCCATCTCCTGTTTGACTACATCCAGCTTACCAAGGTTCATAGATTTTACATTCCAGGTTCCTATGCAGTACTCTTCTTTGCAGCATTGGACTTTCCTTTCACTTCCAGGCACATCCACAGCTAAGCATCCTTTTGGCTTTGGCCCAACCACTTCATTAGCTCTGGAGTTACTTGTCCTTGTCTTCTGCTCTTCCTCAGTAGCATGCTGGATGTCTTCCGACCTGAGGGGCCCATCTTCCAGCATCATATCTTTTAGCTTTTTGTTTCAGTTCAAGGGGTATTCTTGGCAAAGATACTGGAGTGGCTTGCCAGTTTCTGCTCCAGGTGGATCGCGTTTAGTCAGAACTCTCCACTATGACCAGTCCATCTTGGGTGTCCCTGCACAGCATAGCCCATAGCTCCTCTGAATTACTCAAGCCCCTTCACCATGACAAGGCAGCAATCCGTGAAAGGGAGTATGTTAACAAGAGTAGTGATAGTATGTTTAATTAATCCAACTAATATTTAATGTTCCATTTCTCCACACATGATGACACCAGTATTGTATTACTGACAGATCATAGCAATGATCTGAAAAAAACTACTGATAACATTTAAAGAAGAAAGTGCAAATGCAGGATTGTTGTGTTGTTATGTACTGTCTCACCCATACATGGTGAGTGGACATCTGAAACCCAGTGTTGACCAAACTTGGAGGGACTTTAGAGGAGAGTCAGAGGAAGTCTCCCTGCCATTTTGGTGTCTCTAGGTGCCTCAGGGGCTGTTTTATAGCCAAACAAATTTACAAATCAAAAATCACTACAAAATTGATTTATGATTCATGGGGCATTGATTTGTATGAATACAAATTGACAAATTTGCAACCGCTGAATGAATTTGTTATATATATATAAACAAATTCATATACAGTGGTGCCTCGCTAGACAGTTACCCCACATGACAGTTTTTTCACTAGACATTGACTTTTTGCGATCACTATAACGATTCGCAAAACAGTGATTCCTATGGGGGAATTTCACTGGACAATGTTTGGTCCCTGCTTCGCAAACTGATTTTCACTAGACGTCGATTTTGACAGCTCCCTCCGTGCTCGCAAAATGGGTGTTTTCGGGACCTAAGCTTTGCAAGACAGCTATTTAAACAGCTGATCCGTGGTTCGCAAAGCGGCTCTCCTATGGCCAATCTTCACTAAACAATGACGATTCTTCCCCATTGGAACGCATTAAACAGGTTTCAATGCATTCCAATAGGGAAATGCTTTTCGCTAGACAATGATTTCGCTAAACAGCGATTTCAGTGGAACGGATTATCATCGTCTAGTGAGGCACCACTGTGTGTACACACACACACACACACACACACACACACACACACACACACACACACACACACACACACACACACACACACACACACACACACACACACACACACTTTGTTCCCTTTGAGGCAACAGACATATATATATTTCATGCCCATCTCTAGACATCACCCTTTGGAGTTCATTGACTCATCATGCCACCATATGGGGGAAGCGACCTGATGGCCCATAACAATAACTTCCCTCGTTGTTGTAGGTTTTTCCGGGCTGTTTGGCCTTGTTCTGAAGGTTTTTCTTCGTAACGTTTCGCCAGTCTCTGTGGCCGGCAGATAACTTCCCTCTTCCTCTGTTGCCCCAAAGGGAACAAAGCATCTCTTGTACACCCCGGAGAGTAACAGGTTTTCTCTGCCACCAGCTTCGATGGCCACAGCCCACTCCTTTCGACGCACGAAGGGGGCAGGGGCTTGAATGTCGAGGACTGGAGGCCCACGAGAGCCCCACGGAGCAGCCCCTCAGAGGGACCAGAAGCCTCTCCCTGGTGCCACTACTTGTTGTCCGTGAGGTAGCTTTTGTCTCGGTCCAAACCAGAGGACGCCTCGTTCCGCCCGACCTGCCGCTCTGAACTTCCTCAGGCCAAAGCCCGGGCCCTGAAAGGGCAAAGCAAGGCAAGGCAAGGCTAGGGAAGGCGCCCTGTGGTGCAGAGGCCGCCCAGACCAAGGGAAGACCCTTCCGAGAGGGAGAGGGGAGATGGTCGCGTGTTGCTTTCTTTTCTCTCGGTCAAGCCCCACCGCAGCTGCACCAGGGAGCAACGGCGCGAGATCCGCAGCTCGCCTCCCCACCAACTCCGCCGAAGTGCCCCTAAAGTTCCTCGACGCCCAGCGGTGCGCGGGTCAGCACCGCGCGACCTGAACCTCTCCTCCCGCCACCACCATCACCACCACCACCAAATCTCGGACACCCTGCCGCGCGCACACACACACACACACACACACGCACGCACACCTCCCCTTCCCACACCGCGATCCCCTCCCCTCGGCTGCAGCACCTGGCGCCGGCGCCCCTCGCATTGGCTGCGCGCGCCCATCAATCAGCGTCGGGCGCTGCTGACATCATGCTGCAGTAGAGGGGCTGGGCCGGGCTGGGGCAGAGAAGGCAGGCAGCCCGAGGAAGCGGCAGGCAGGCAGCTCCCGCCCTGCCCAGTCCAGTCCAGTCCCGTCCCGTCCCGGGGAGCCACGCCAGCTGCGCGTGCTCTTCGTCCTCGGAGCCGCGCTTCGGCCGCCCCGCACCTGCTTGCCCAGAGGTGGGGTGGACGCCGTCTGCCGGGAGGGCCGGACGGGAGCCGTCAGGGGAGGACCAGCCAGCCAGAGACCGACGCCCCGCTCTAGGGAGCGGGAGTGCCCCCCCCGGGCTCCTAGCCAAGATGGGCTGGGGGCAGCCTCTCGTCTCCCTCGCCCTCTGCCTCGCCCTCCTGTCCGGTGCCCTCGGCAACAAAGGTGAGTAAAGGGACGCGCCCCCCCCCCGACGGCGAGCTCCCGAGGGAGATGGGCAGGCGGGGCGGCTGGTCCGGGGAGATAGGCGGGCGGGTGCGTGCGTGAGTAAGTGAGCGGGATCCCTCCGCGCCTCCCGGAGACTGGCCGGCCATCTGGTGAGAGGCGAGGCGCAGCTGTTCGGCTGCCTTCTAATCCATCCCATCCCCGGGGCTACTGGAGGTGGTGGCTGCGGGTGGGGGGGAAAGGGCTTGGCATTGGCCACCAACCCGGAGCCTCCTCGCCTTTTGCGTGCCAACCTCCTCCTCCTCCCCTCCCTTTGCTCCTGCTCCTGCACCCTTTCTCACTTGCTCCCCTTCTGCAGCTTCAAGCCCCTCTTTGCTTCCCAGGGGCTGCCCACCCACCTCTGCGCCTCCTGTTTATTTCCTTCCCACATCCTTTTTTCACTCCTTCTCTTGGCACACGCCCAGCGGCTCCCCATGTTTTGCCTGTTTTCCAAACCCTGTCGATCAAAACGTGATGTGGCTTCTTTAGCTGTCCTTCTCTGTCTGTTTGTCCATCTTGTGCTGCCTGTGCTTCTGCCTGGAGGCATCAGTAAACCAGCATTCTCCTCATTTTGTATTGTCTCCTTGAAGCCTTGGATCTTGGTTGGCTCCTCTTATCTGTCTTATTAATTATGATCTATGGGGAAGTGGAAGGAGAGAATTGCATATCTAAAGGGTGGGACTGCTGAACATGGAGAAGAAGGGGATGGTAGAACCATTTCAGCATTCCAGGCATGGACACTGAACACACACACATACGCACACACACACACACACAAATCTGTGCATAAGAAAAGCAAGATGTAGGTTAGTAGATCTATGGTTGTAGGCATCAACACAACGAAATGTATTTTAGGAGAATAGAGGAGTAAGAGAACTGGGGTGGGGTTGGGGGGGGTAGAGAGAAAGATCCAGAACATTCTGGGGAGGTGGAGAAGACCCTCTGACCTCCCTTCCCTGGGATGCAGCAGAAGGAAGGTAGGCAAGCCTGTTTGGACCGTCTGGTTTCTGTTGCCACTTCTCTCCTCCCTGAAAAATCTTGCATGTGGAGTGGAGCTATGCAGCATCATTAGGATTCTGTGTGCCTCTTGGTTTTGCAGATAGAGTAGACCTGGTGTTGCTTCTCTCTGATATCGCATTCTAAGCACATGCAACCACTGATGACTGGGTTTGCCTCTTATGGTAGGAATCTGCTTCGGTCCCCAGATAAAGAGGCTCTTTTCAAGAAATTGCCGAGGGCTCTTCAAGTGGCTGATGGGAACAGTGAAGGATTTATTTCTCTTCCAGAAGCTTGTTGCCCCAGCAACAGGAGTGTCTTGTATTGCAACAGCCTCCCCCCTTTTTTTTCATGTCTGAAACAGGGACATAGCATGGGGGCACAGGGTGAGGGGGGGTTGTATTATAGCTCTGTCCAGGAGAAAAGCAAAGCAAGGTGTATCATCTGCAAATTGCTCGGGAAGGAGAGGCAGTAGATCTTTGTCTGCTTGGTTTTGTAGGTCAACCCTGGAGTGGATCTGATGAAATGGTTGTCATGACTTACTGGTCCCTTTGTGACTTCCTGCCCCATGATCCAAATCCTCGGGCCCCTTCTTGACGGTGCTGCCTCAGCCTTTGCACACCTGAAGTTCTTCAGGTCTGATGTGCAGCTGTCCTGCTATTCCAGCACCAGGCTGACCGCAAAGGCTGACTGATAGCCCCTAGTCCCAAACTGCAATTTCTGCACTCCCTTCCCCCCCTTCAGCAGGTGTCCATCAGTGTCTAGTTCTACATTTACATAAGGTACAGGAGCAGAACTACCATGCTACTCAAACCATTGGCTTTTTGAACAGTGGCAAACTGATGGGGCTCTGTCCCTTTGGGGGTCCCCCCATCTCCTACATAAGATAGATGTATCCCATCCTATCCCACCTGTATTAATTTGTCTTAGCCTTCCCAAGAAAAGTTAGTGGTATGTTTTATAGTAGTGAATTCTATTAAAAAAAATACTTATGTGTGATGGGGACCTGCTTTTGGCTGTATGGAATGTGCTGCAAATCAATTTGGCTAGAGGACTAAAAGTTCTATCAGTGTGAGAGAGGGTGAAATTTTAATTTCTGTTTCTCCTCTCCACTCTGTTCAACAACCCTGGATTTGGCATGGACCCATCACCTGGGTTTTTTTCATGTACAATGGCATCCCACGAGAGAACCTGAGAGGTTCATGGCTAGTGGCAGCCTTGTAGCTGGGAGGAGCTCGGATCCAGGCATACATAAACATAAACAAATGGATGTCTTCACAAGAAGGCTTTTTAGGGTTTTTTTTTTTGCTGTCTTTCCTATGATTGGCATGGGACCTTTTAAGGTCCTGAACTAGCACAAATGGCAGAGGTTTTGGATAGAGTTCCCACTTCAGGCATTGGTCTGCACACATTTTTCTCCCACATGAGCATACCCACACAGCCTGGGTTCTTTGGAAGTCCAGTGGCAGCAGGATTAGCCTAAGGATCTAGTGCCTGAAGGAGGAAACATCAAGCACTTCCCATTCCTTTCCCACAAATTAGTACGGAGTCCAGTCTTCCAGAAAGCTGGTTATGAGTTGGTATGGGAACTCTATATTTTAAGAGGTCATCAGCCACTGGGGTGACATCTCAATGGGCCAGTCTTTGACTTGGCTTTTCTTGGTAGGACTCGGAATCCATTTTCTGAAGTGGCTTCCTCCCCTCACTAACAACTCTGAGTAGCCATCTTCTGAGGTTCTCTTGTGGAAGTCTCCCAATGAGAGCCGTGACTAATTCAAACCATAGGGGCTCAGAGGGTCCCCTCTGCTTGAGACTGGGTTTTTGTGGGGTAGGGGAATGCCCTAACGGTCCCTCCATCATCATAGATCCTGAGACCCTCCTTTCCATTACCAGGCAGGCTCACATTCTGAAAGTCCCAAAGATGGGCATGGAGTTGCTCAGTTGTGAATGGATGGAACCATGTCTCTGGAAGATAAGCCTAGTAAAAGGTGGGGGTTGTAACTAGGCCATTGTGATCTAATCCTGGAGACCCAATTTATTAGAGATTGGTTGTGAGTGGGGGAGGGAGTGTTAATTTATAATGATTTTTCTTTCCTTGCTTTCTCTTTCAACCCCCTCCACCCTCCTCTTGTTTCCCCTGCCCTGGAGGTTGTGCGATAAAGATTAATTTGCTATTTCTGGGCCTCTGACATTTTTCGGAGCTTTCTGGCGGCGTCTGCTTCAATGTTGAGTCTGGACCGGGTCCAGCCAACAAGATTAGCACTTCAGGCAATGAGGAGGGGCCAAAGGGAACAGGGCACATGCCAGGATAGAGCAAAGGATGCTGGGACTAGGTGGGATGCATGGAGGCTGCAGAACTGAGGATATTTCATTGGCGAGCACTCGGTCCCTCTCACCCATGAATAATAACAACCTGTCTCTTCCACCCAAGCATATGGTGAATTATCTGCCTGCTTAGGTGGCACAGAAGTGGGCCGCAGTCAACGAAATCTTTTGCCAAATGAAAGCAATGAAACTTAAGGTGCCACAAGACTTTTGGCTGCGGTTCCTTCAAGTCCTTGGCTTGATCCTTTTGCCCTCATTTCCATGGAGAACAAAGCCAAAATGCTGTTCATTCCTGGTTACTCTTGCTTCTCCCTCTGTTGCATCTTCCGCTGTTGAAATTGTGGCTGTCAAGGTCCTTGGGATCAAGATCCTGACAATTTATTTCTGAAATGCTCTCTTGCATGAGGGGGAAAATGCATGTCTAACGATGGATCTCCCAAAATGAAGGTGAGAATGATGCCTGTTATGGAGCCATCAAAAGCTGTATTTTCAGTCTTCTCACTGTGTCAAAGTAAGCAGAGTGTGGTTTCTGTAGCTGTCTCCAGGTTTAGCTTCTCTAGCTTTGTATCAAGTTGACTTCCCACTCCTACTCCCCCTAAAAGCAGGGTTAAAACCCTCACGTTTCCAAATCCTTGCCCATCATGGAGCTTTCAAATTACAGGGTTTATAATGTAATAAATATAGTAATGTTGTCCTTAGTAATCATTTATGTTTCATTGCTAACATTTAGATTGTGTGTGTGTGTGTGTGTGTGTGTGTGTGTGTGTGTGTGTGTGTGTGTGTGTGTGTGTGTTGTAGAATAAGCGAATATGTAAGGATCTCTTTATGCTATCTAGATTGTGATTCAGCTAGGATGTTTACACAGCCAAATGTTGCTAGATAATGACCAGGCATTTTTTTCCAAGCATTTGACATTGTGAGAAGAACAGGGAATTGTCCACAGATTTGATACTTACATTAATTGCAACAACCGCCCCAAGATCATTTTCTGTTGTGACCCAATGTCCCCCAGCTTTTTTAAAAAAATGTGACAAATTTGAATAGCCCTCAGATGTTGCCTGCTTAAAGAAGATAAGATGAAGCAAAAGGGAGGTCTGTCGGTTGGTGGAGGTTCGGCTTGGTGAGATCTTGATAGGCAGGAAAAAATTGCTGGTGATGTTTGCACCCATGAGAGCCACTGGCAGATCCCAAAACAAGCTGGGTCAAGATCTGCCGGATCCAAACCCACTCCATTTCCCTGAGTGAGGCTGAATGTGGCCCCATCAGTTATATTGGCCAGGAACGAAAACCCGCTTTCTACATCCTGCTTTTCCTGAAGGTGGTAGGAATTTAAAATACAGTAATTAGCCAGGCTGACCGTTCGTGAAGCTGTGCAACCCACGTCCCCACCCGCATCACTTTTCCCTTTGCTGGCACAGATCAGCCGAACTTCAAATAAAGAAATCTCTCCTCCCTGGATCTATGGAGAACTGTTAGGTCCTACGTGTTATTATCCTTTTTATTTTACTTGTCCCGATAGAGCCTGGGGTAGCCGGCATAGTCCGAATTCTCATTGCTTTTCACAATAACCCCATGAAGTAGGTCACGTTGAGACCCCGTGATGGCTCAACATCTTTTTAGCCTGTGGTCTAATATGATGCCCTCTCATATGAGACACTAGGCTGTGGCCTTTGCCACCAATTGCGCTTATGTTTTGAGAGCTCTGCATTGCAAGAAGTTTTACTAGGCGGCTGGGTTGGCCCCAGACTGTTTTCATGACAAGGTGTCCTTGTTCTTCCTGCCCCTGTTGACAAAACTAAGTTGTCGTGTGAACAAGGGAATTCTTAGAATATATAAGGTATTATCTGACCAATCTTCAGTCTGAATTTCGGTGTAACTGTAGTCCTATATTACTGTCAATGATTTAAGCCTTGTTGGTTTCAACTGTATGTGCTTCCCTATTCCATTCATTTTTGCACAGAACTAGTTTCAGGATGAATTTACTCCTAACTAATTGTTCAAAGGGGCACAATTAAGAAGACTAGGGGGAAAGGTCTTCTTTGTTTTTAATTTAAATAAAGCAGCTTGAAAGCTGTACTAAGGTCTCTGTCAGTCAGTTATGACTTAAATAGCACATAACATAACATAGAGATGTATCCTGAAGAAAGATACCCGGAGAATGCAGTTACTACCAGGAAGATGTGAAGAACGTTCTTACGAATGTTAGTCATCACATGGACATGACTGATTTTAATCCTGTTAACCACTCTTTTTACACTTTCAATTTTTGCAGCCAACAAGCACAAGCCCTGGATCGAAGCTGAATATCAGGGTATTGTCATGGAGAATGACAACACAGTCCTGCTGAACCCACCGCTCTTTGCTCTGGACAAGGATGCTCCATTGCGCTATGCAGGTACATGGATGAGAGATGCAGGAATGGAGGATCTTACTTACGCATAGCCCAAGTTTGATCAAATCCTTGGCGTGTAGGGAGAAATTTGTGGTAACAGCACTGGGGAAAGGCATGATCACATGTCAATCAGTAGCACAATATGATTACTTTGAAGTTACTTAAAATAATACACACGTTTAGTAATATAAATTATGACAGCATGTTTTAAAGGCAAGGTGAGCCAATTCATCTTTCTGGACTACAATTCCCAGAATGCCACAGGGAGCTGTGCTGTTGGGGAATTCTGGGATTTACAGTCCAAACTCCATAAATCTGCATATTTGAATTTTAAAATGCTGGGAGCCTTGCTGATTCCTGAAGGGTAGTGCCTTTGCATTCAATGGCCAGAAGATAGAACAGAAGATAAGACCTATCGGTCTTGGGTGGCCGTGCACGGCATAGCCCACAGCTTCTCTGAGTTACTCAAGCCCCTTCGCCACAACAAGGCAGTGATCCAGGAAGGGGAGATAGGACAGGAGGTTGTTTTAAAAACAACACTGAAAAACTAAGTACTCAACTACCTGTACGTTTGCCATATCTGCATAAATAAAGGCCCAGACTGGTGTGGTGTTAAGCAAGTGATTCATTCTTGTTTGGCTGATTTTGGGGTTACTAAATAGCAGTTTCAAGGGATGCTCAGACTCGGCCAAGATCATAGTTTGGGGTGAAAGATTTGATCCATAGTGGCCCCAGTATAGATCGGTCCTTGTGGCATTTTATAAACTGAAGTAAGCATGCAAAGGACCATTGCGCCTTTAATGCCATGTCTGATGGGGTCCCAGTTCTCCAGAAATGATGCATACGATTCAGTCTGTGACCTGTTTGCATGAATTCCTCAGTGCTTGCAAAATCATAACTCTTTGAATGTGGAAGAGATGCTGAGAAAGGGGGGCTAATGGTAGGTTTGGGTGGAGAGCTAGAATCAGGGGAATGTGCCATGGCCTAGATCAGTGGTTCTTAACCTTTGTTACTCAGATGTTTTTGAACTGCAACTCCCAGAAACCCCAGTCAGGACAGTTGGTGGTGAAGGCTTCTGGGAGTTGCAGTCCAAAACTCCTGAGTAACCCAAGGTTAAGAACCAGTGGCCTAGATGACGTTAAGAGGGTTTGATGAATGGGTGGTGGTGGTGGAAGTGCTGTCACTTGTGAGGCTGTCTTTGTCCCTCCCTCTTCCTAGGAAGAGGCGACCCACCCGGAAGGAAATCCCACTACCTCTGATCAGTGATTTGAGACAGCAGAGGTTTGGCTTATGATAGGGCATTGTACCCAATGCCTTGATTTCAAGGCATAGTGCTTAGGGAGAGGGGCTTGTTCATATGACCAGATAGAGGGCCACTGTAGACTAGATCAGCCCTGCAGGATGGATGTTCACCTCCCTCGTAGTGGGGGAAGCCTGTATATGGGAAAGCATTCAAGGAATGCAAATGAAAAAAATCAGTAAGTAGCTCTTTCTGTGAAAGGTACACATGGGAGGTATACAAGAGAGTTTTTGTGAAAGATCTGCAAGGAAGAAACCTGGAATATCTTTGGGGGTGCCAGCCATTGCTGCTCTCCCACTCCCAACACATTACCTCTCAATAAAATATACTTATTTTGTATATACTCATATACTAACCTGAGAAGCTCAAATTCAGGACAATGCATTCAGTGTACCAGTACAAATCTATAAACTTGCCTGCTTTTTTTGCATGTTTGGTCAAAACTCAGTACAGTATGTGAGTTTCAGATCAGCGTTGTTTACCCCACCCCACTGAGTATAGAAGCTAAAAGAAGGATAAAAGCTAAGGACTGAAAACACCTTGGTAGCAGGAAACCTCCCTCTTCCAGCTTCTGGTATGTGGAAGGCCTGCGTGAGATGTTGCGTCCTGCAGTAGTTGCATCCATGACTAGTCCATTCATGTAAACAGTATGAGAAGAGCCCTCGTCCATCATTAAAAATGCAGAATATTCACACAAAGAGGGGAGCGCAGCAGTCCCGCTCTGTCTCTTGTCACCTCAATTGCCCTCCTGCATGTGGAAACCAACATGTCTGAAGCTTCAGCTACTCATGGGGCTCTCCATGTGCGTCCGGAACCTGGACAATCAGATAGAAAAGCACTCACTCTTCCGACTTGCTTCTGTACATGGGATAGGCTGATAAAACCATGGATAGAGAGGAGCAGGCTAGTGTTCTCCTCTCTGTGCACCAGCAATTCATGTGGTTTTTAGTGATCGACTAGGGCTTGTATCGTTCTAAAGGTACGGAGGTCATGGTGCCAGTTTCCTGTAGTGAACATTTTTCTCCAACATAAATATTTTGAAAGTGGTATTGAGAGAAATGACATGCCAATGGCCCATTCAAGTGACAACACACTGAACAGAAGCAGATTGTTACATGGAACAGTTGCCAAGAGCTTGTAAATAATGAGTAACAAATAACACACCATCCTATAATGAGTTGCCCCCTTTTTGTGTTCTCATCTAATAGAACATAAGAATAATAAGTGTTGGGAGCTAGTAGGTTTTATTAACAAGTGATGATTTCAAGTTACTTTTTCTAGAAATTGCCTTTAAAGGGTATTTTAGAGTCATTTTGATTTGGATGGTTCATGTTTTATGTTACCGTTTCAGACGTTGCCCTGTACTAAACTCCCCTGAAATGAACATGAGCTGAACAACAGCAGTACCATTGATTCCAACAGTACTCGCACAGGGTACACCTTGAGGGAATCTGTGTAAAGTCCAGATCCCTCAGTTGCCCACGTCTGTCAGTGTGGAAGCCAGAATGGATATGGGCTGGTTGACAGGAACGGGATGGTACTTGCTACTGTATGTGTATCACTCTTTGCTTAATGTTCTTCTTAACTCTTTCTTTCTGCTGCTTCCTTCTGGGCAACCAGGTGAAATATGTGGATTCCGGATCCATGGGGCAGGGGTGCCCTTTGAAGCAGTGATCCTGGACAAAGCGACGGGCGAAGGGTTGATCCGGGCCAAAGAGCCAGTGGATTGTGAAGCTCACAAGGAGCACACTTTCACCATCCAGGCCTATGACTGTGGTGAAGGACCTGACGGTGCCAACACCAAGAAATCCCATAAGTAAGATTGAAGGCTTATCGGGCGCAAAAGGCTGCAGTTATATCCCGCTTAACAGGCCAAGACTCTGAAGGGAATATTGTATGTGACAGAATCCTTAACTAAATCCCACCATAGTACTGTTAATGGAGGAAATGCAAAGTGCTGATCCGTGTGGGGTTTTTAAAAATATATAAGGTAGACATGCTTTAATCTAGCACCCCTGTAGTGCTGTTTTCCTTCGGATGTCAGCAAATTCCATTAACGCAGTCGGTGTGGAATTATTCCTATGATATCAGTACTTAGTTTTAAAATATACTCTCTTTTTTTCCTTTTTGATCCTCAAAATCTTTCAAAGCTTGAGCTGGAATGGTGTGGCATCCCAGAAAATGTATCGCCAAAGTTGTGTTTCTGAAGATCATGGGATAATGGGCTGGAGGAAGAGTGTGAGCAAAGGGAAGGCTTAATCTGTCTGGAGCCTATTCATTCCCCTTTTGCAAATGCTTCCTGTCTCCAGGATTGTCTGTCTCCAGCCTGACTGTGCTTGGACGGGTGGCAGCAGAAAATACAAAATACGATTAAAAATAGCCTGGGGAAATACATTTGTAGGGGAGAAATGATGGATCGGGGCAGTGGTTAAGGGCCTTTTCCTTCACAGGAAATGCTTCTCCATTAGTGTTATAAAGGAAGGCGGGGTTTGGAGTGATGTGCGTTTCCTCATAATGTACAGTTCCGGCATTGATAAGGTTTCCAATTGTGCTGTAAAATAGGGCCAGTATTATTAATGTGATGTTGGGCAGGAGTGGGATCAGGTGGGGGAGCTGATGCCGAAAGGTAAAGTCTTGTCTAAAGCCACCCCAGCAGTTCATGACTAAGCCAGAATCTTATGTGGGGACAGAAACAGCTGTCTTCTGTGGAAGAAGGACATCTCTATCAGTGTCATCTTGCACAGGCTAAGAGCCGCTATTTAGGATTTGGGATAGGCTCTTTCCAAGCCCCATCTAGTGGTACTGAAATACAAAGCACCTGCGTGCGGATCATAGCCTGAACCACCGAGCTACGGCTCCCCTTTCCTGGTTTGCTGCTTGTTCCCTTATGTCTTACACCACACAAGCTCATAGAGCTTTAATTGGTCACTCACTTTTAATTGTGTTCTGCACTGAAAGCTACTCCCCAAGGGACCTTTGTTGACATTGACGGAATCGTAATTCCTCTGCCCTTTTATTTTATTCTTGCGGAGTCTAGAAAAAGTGTGAGCCCTGTGTTCCCACTCTGATGTGTGTTTTGTGTTGCTAGGGATTTGCTTTATCAGTAGCACATGACTCAACCAGCATTCAAATTTAAGCCAAGTATTACCATAATTCAGCCCTGTAATCTCTAACTGCAACAAAGGCTGGCTAGAAAGCCTATTAACATAGAAGAATACTTTTGAGTAGACAGAGAGTATATTTCCCTGACCATTAAGTAACCACTGCCAACCCCTTTGTTTCTGAAAAGGAGGGAAAAAAGGAGGGGTCCAGCCTTCCAGGGAAGCTTGAGGACTAGCATTTATCTTCTTTAGAAGTACATTTGTAGACCAGCTCTTCATTGGCCCCCCTTTTTTAAAATCCAGGGCCACGGTCCACGTGAGGGTGAACGATGTCAACGAGTTTGCTCCGGTCTTTGTGGATAAGCTTTATCGTGTGGCTGTGACAGAAGGGAAGCTCTACGACCGCATCTTGCGTGTGGAAGCCATTGATGGCGATTGCTCTCCTCAGTACAGCCAGATCTGCTACTATGAAATCCTGACGCCAAATGTCCCCTTTCTGATTGACAATGACGGTGAGAATCTGAATGGGCCTCTGGCTGAGGAGTTCTCCCAAGAAAGTGAAGAATAATGCTGTGAAGCATACACATAATGGTATCATCATTGCTTTTGTCTCCCACTAGGTGGGAGAGATGAAACTGTCTCTTCTTATGTTATGGATGTTTGTTTTTTTAAATTAAAAAAAAAGCAACACCTGCCGAAGTCTTTCCAGTTTTCAGGGAACAGTGGCAGGTTATGATAGTGCAACGACTTGACTGTTTCCCCCTTCTCAGCCTGAAGCTGCCCCATCCCCACCTCAGCAACAGATGAAATGATTCAAGGACCGCCGTATGCTTCCCCCAATGTATGAGGAAGCAGCTTTATGCTGGTGGTTGTGAGTGGGACAGCGGCAGGAGGATAGAGAGCTGAACACCTCCTAACCTCTCTGGTGTGTTCACCTGTTCCCACTCATAGCATCTGATGATGTTTTTCAGGTTTTTTTTTTTTAAAAAAACAGATTCTTTACACACCTCTGACATACTACCTGGTTTGGCTTTTGTGTGATGGACCCAAGCAAGAGAGTTCTTGGCCTGCCCAATCTGACAGCCAGTTAACATTGAGCAATTTTATTGAAGATAAATTATGAACAAGTGAAAGGCCACCGCTTTGATTGGCTACGGCAGAATAGTACTGCCGCAGCATGAGGAGCAGATCACTGTGTTGAGTGACATAGCCAATGCACACCCATTACCATGCCCTTGACGGTTAACCAAGGATTGGCCACTAAAGCTGCATGTGCTGTACTGCTGAATGCCGGACCACTATGGGGACCCAATGGCATCTGTTGTGGGGGCTGTAATGGCCTTCCCAAGCCAATGTGCCCTTGTCAGCCCCCTACTCATTGATCCCCAGAGAGGAGGGAACTCAAGCCTACAGCCAAATGCTCTGGATCTGCTCCTGTACGGAGAACTTCCCCTCCCTGTATCCAGGGAAGTTGCATCGACACTTACAGACCTATACAATCTTGTCCTCTCCTGCCCCATTCCCTGTTACCCTTTACATATTATTCCTTTACAAGTGTGGGGTGGCCACAGCAAGTGTAGGTTGGCTGCAGAATGTACACCCTTGTAGTGCTTCAGCTAATGCTGGCTCTTTGATGAGTTTATCACACTCACATTATCTAGTGTCTAATTCTGGGACCCTACCATTTCTGCCAGGGAACATTGAAAACACTGAGAAGCTGCAATACAGCGGTGAGCGCCTGTATAAGTTCACAGTGACAGCCTATGACTGTGGCAAGAAACGAGCCTCTGATGATGCTGAAGTGGAGATTCAGGTGAAGCCGACCTGTAAACCCAGCTGGCAAGGTAGGAGCTCCTTTTCACATGCATAGGTCTTCTCCATTCATCCTTTTAACTCCCCCAAAGTACCAATCAAAATCTTTGGCTTTCGTGTGTAACTTTCTATTTTCCTCAACCGGTGGTTGTTTACTTGTCCTAAATGGCCTGATTTAATACATTATATGATGTTATATTTAGCGCAACTTGCCTATGTGTCATATTAGCAGATGCCGTCTTGCCATTTTCTCCTGAATGGAGATAGAGGACTGCTTGTTAAGACGAGAGCTGTCAGATTGTTTGTATCTTTTATTTAAAATTATTAAATGATCAACATTTTTACATAAATCTGCTGTCTGCTCTGTTGGAAGCAGAGTGTCAGTCAACTGAAAGAGATTTATTTATTTAATCAACTAAACATTTTTGCCCCAACAATATATGTTTAAATTATAAGGGGCTTAGAGATATGGTCTCTTTTTCTGACATGTTCCTCTGTTAATTAGTGTGGGGTTGACAGCCACATAAAAATACCTGGTGGTGGTAATTATGACAATGATGTGGGCAGTAAATTTTTGCTGTCTATCTTTTGTCTATCTTTTGTTTTACTTTTCTTTTTACTTGTCTGCTTGTTTAATCTCATAATTTATTCTGTGTTTTCATCAGGAGTGGAATTCAGAGAAGGCCCCATGTGGTCAAACCGTCATAGCAGGCTCCCTATGTGGCCCTTCTGCTTCATTTGAGAAATGTTGCCATTCCTTAGACATTTCCCACCAATGTTTCTCAGGCTCCAACTGTGAGGCCTCTCTACTATTGCCAGATTCTTCTCCTGCTTAGCCTATGACAACCACTTTATCCACTGGCTACAACTAGCCTTCATAATTCTTTACATAGCAGCAAAGTCTGGACCCTGTAATCAGTACCCATTAGCAGCCCACTTGCTGAATTTTGCAGCATTTGGAGTTTTTGAAAGGACTTCCAGATACAGGTATTCAGGCTGCATTCCTTTATCCAAGATTAAGCCCCATCATAGACATCGGCAGAGCATGTGAGAAGCTGTGTTCAGGCCATGTTTCTCTAGGAATCTTGGATGCAGGGAGATTTGGGCTCAACTGCCCTGCCCAACCATGGTGATCTGGGGAATCTTGGTCCGGTTATGAGGCCTATAGCATATGGGGCATGCATGGGTTGGTGCATGGCACTTTAACCTCCTTGAAGGAAAAGGAGACTCAAATTGCTATTCGTCTGTTGTTATAAAGTAGGTGATCATTTGATCCTCCATATAACTCACAGGGAGGCTAGGTGCCTTGCCCAATCCGTGCTGCCTCTTCCGTCTAGGAATTTCTCCAGTCTAGGTCCTGACATCATTTACTTTTCCAAAAATCTCCCAAAAGGTTGGAATAAAAGGATAGAGTACACCCCGGGCACGGGCACCCTGGCCCTTTTCCCTAGCATCCACCTGGAGACGTGTGATGAGCCCCTCTGGAACATCCAAGCCACTGTAGAGCTGCAGACGAACCACGTGGCCAAAGGATGCGACCGTGACAATTACTCTGAGAAGTCACTGCGCAAACTCTGTGGTAAGTATTCTCTTTAACATCTAATCAGGGGAGGAAGGGGGAGTGGAGGAACTGGGCATGGGGGCTAGTGGGGCTAGTGGTGCAGGAGAAGGACAGTGAGGGTGGGATCTTTTAAAGGGGTTACGTGCACAAATCATATGAGCCCCCATATCACACGGGTAAGCAGTGGGTCAGTATCTGTACGGTGTTTCTCCCAGCAAGACTGAAAGTGTTAGTCTTGGGGCTCCTGTACTCTCCTCCTACCAATGTGACAAACATCTGGTGTGATATTTGGACATCATGATGTTCTTGGAGTAGACTCATTGAGAGATTCTTGTGTGCAGATATGATGAAATGAGTAGGAACCACACAAGAATAGTGTAGCAATATTTCCTGGGTCATTGCTGTTTATTTCAATGAGAGTTGCTTAAGAAATCTTTCTGCCAGATGATACCCCTGTATTAATTAATGGGAGTGTGTATGTCGTGTGTGTGTGTGTGGGGGAGCCATTTGGATGTTTGAGGTCAGGCATCCAATTCTCTTGGCTCTCCTGGGTCCCTAGTGAAGGACACCATTCAGCACCCTTGAGATCAGTCTTCTGATGCTCCTCTCTTGTTCTCAACAGGAGCTGCGACCGGTGAGGTTGACCTGTTGCCTGTCCCTAGCCCCACAGCCAACTGGACAGCACGCCTTTCGGTCCACTACAGCCAGGACAGCAGCCTCATCTACTGGTTCAATGGCAGCCAGGCAACCCAGGTGCCCATGGGAAGTGGGACCGGGGCCCTTGAAGGACTGAGCGACCATTTTACTTTGTCCCTGTGGATGAAACATGGTGTGACGCAAAGCAAGAACAAGAGGGAGGAAGAAACAGTGATCTGCAGCACCATGCAGAGTGGTAAGACCTCATTCCCTTCCTCAAACCAGGACTGGCCCTACCGTTAGGCAGGGCAAGACTCTTTCCAGCATGAGATAGTGGGGAGCAGGGGGAGGAGTGACAATGAGAAGACCGATCTGTGTGAGCTCCACAACCGATGCTGCCTTGGTTGCAGTGGAGAAAGCTCTTCTGTTCTGATAGATACCTATCAGAACAGAAACCTGAAATTCTCAGGAATTTTATGCTCAGTGCCAAACTTCCTATTTGTTTGGGGTGGATTTTTTTTTGGGCGGGGGGTTTGTTTTTGTTGTTGTTTTTGGCAGTTGTGCATAATTTTGGAATGCAGGCAGGCTTAGGAATGGCTACTTGCCGACTTCCTTGTGATGGCACAGAATGTCGCCTGATGAGCAAACCGTAAAGACCTCTATAAATTTCTTTTTTTCAGGATGTTGATATACCATAAATGACTAAAATCAGTATGCTGTTGCAGGCAGGCAGGCTATTGAAGAATTATTTGGGCTAGTAGCATTCCTAGATTTATTTTCAATGCTTCCATAAAGTCTTAATGGACTACAAGAGAAAAGATGTAAGGTATAGGAACTATTGTAAAAGAAATGGAAGTTCAGATGTTTCCTCTATCCCAAGCTAAAGGAGCCGTCCCTTGTATTATGGAAGTGGATGTTCCTCTTGCTATTATTATACAGAAGACCACAGCCAGTTGTCAAGAGGCCAAGCCATTCCACATTTCATGGATGAAAACAGAGAGGTTGTGGTGTGTTTATAATGTTCCTCTTCTCATACATACGTCTCTTTGTGAACTTTGTGGAAGACTGTTATATAATTTCCAGTTGAACATTGCATTGCATTTTTTGCATTGTTTCTGGAGCAGGTGTGCTGAACTGATTGTAACAGTGTAGATTGCTTAACCTCCCAATGCATCTATTAATAGGTATTAAATTATATTTGTGATGCAGACAGCGGCAATGTTTATTATTCATGTAGGTGGCTTGGGTGGGTGAGTGTGAAAGGGAAGCAGGATGATAATATTTTGTTTCTTGGTTTGTAGACATGGGTGCTCCCCTGGCTTAAGTATTTCTGTCCCACACTAAAGTCTCTCAGCTCCAGGTGCCCAGGGGAAGAGGTTTGTGCACTGTTGCAAAACGTTGGAATTAATTTTTGACAGATTGTCCCTGAAGCAAAGCAGGACAGAAGCAGAGCACTGAGGATGTTTGCATGAAACGAGAGAGCAGAATTGCTGAATATTCCGCCTCCTACTGAAACATAGAATATTTGTATGGGTCGCTTGGTCACTTCCATATGGCTCCCTTTAATAATGGGAGGTTAAATGGAACTTACCTGGCAGCAAATATGTGGGATTCTGCCTGAACTGGGAGTCCTGGCTTTTTACTCCTACCTAAGCTGGGAATGGTAAAAGTCAAAGGATGAGGTTGTCTGGTTTGTAACTCTCGCTGTTTGGGGGAGTAGCAAATTAGTATTTTTAAATAAAGGATAGGCAGATATCAAATTGGGACTGCCCCTGATGAGCAGGAACAGATGGAGTGTAAGAGAGCAGGATAGTCTCAGGGCAGATTAACTAGAATTGTGCTGCTGGTTAATCTGATGCCCCTCGTCTGTTCCTCTCCAGAGGATGGGTATTCCCATTATTCCCTCAGTGTGCACGGCTGCCGCATCGCTTTCCTTTACTGGCCACTGCTGGAGAGCGCAAGGCCTGTCAAGTTCCTCTGGAAACTGGAGCAGGTGAGAAAACAGGTGCTCTCCCACAGCTCCCTTTCCCCCAGGCCTTTCCTTTCTTGAGGACACCCTGGTCTGGTCAATCCTTTCCTTATGGTTGCAGGTCTGTGATGACGAGTGGCACCATTATGCCCTGAACCTGGAGTTCCCCACGGTTACACTTTACGTGGATGGCGTTTCCTATGACCCTGCGCTGATTCATGACAATGGCCTTATCCACCCCCCACGGCAGGAATCTTCCCTCATGATTGGAGCCTGTTGGGCTGGTGAGCATCCCTCCTAGGTTGCAGACTTCCGTTCAAAAACTTTGGCAACGGTCAGGGAAACAGGGGTGCAGGATTTGTCCATTTTTGGATGCTACGGTGTGGGGGAGGGAAGGTGTCCAGAAGAGAATAACAAATAACAACCTGCTGGAGACCTTTGGGGGAAAAATGAGGGTAAAGTGCAATAAAATGCCCTGTCTAACAGTTAACACATGAAATAGTGTGGGAAAACTGCTTACAGGGAGAACAGAGACTCCCTGCTGTAAGCGGCTACGGGTTCGTTTCTGGGGTCAATTCAAAGTGCTAGTTTTCACTATAAAGCCCTAAATGTCTTGATCCAGGATACCTCAGTGGTGTAAGATTTTCAGGTGAGGCCTTTATCTTGGTCCCACAACCCTCACAAGTGCACATGGCGAAGACATAAGGGAGGGCTTTCTTGGTGTCTGTTTTGAGGTTGTCGCGTACTACCCCTTCAGGGGGCCAGTTCTGCTGTGTTTGCATCGGGATGAAAGAGTTTTCTCTTTCAGGCAGACATTGAGTAAGTAACTGACAGCCAAGGAAGGGATTTATAAGTAGGGGATGTTATATCTTTTATCTCTTCTTTCTTTTTTTAAACATGCTTTTTTAATATGTTATAAACCATTTTATTCAATAGTTTTCGTATGTAATAGTTTTAATTTTGTAATGTGTTTTTAACTATCATAATGTTTGTATTTCTTATAAATATATTTTCCAAGTTGCTTCAGATCCCTTTATTACAAAAAAAGTGCATGGATGAGTTTGAATGAATGAATATGAAAAGGCTTCAGTTAAAGGCAGACAGAAAGCTTCTTTTCATCCACAAGGGCTCTAAGTATTGTTTGGAACTGAATTGACAGAGGCATCTTGGCATTTACTGGCTGGAGTGGTGGTGGGAACACATAGTGTTTCATTAGCTTAGCAGGAATAGGGTTCAGGTTTCCAGAAACCTAACTTGGAAACTCTGGAAAGACTTTGCGTTCCCTATTTTAAAGGGCCACTTAGTTCTTTTGGGTTAGTGCTATTGGTTCTCCATCCCATCCCCTCCTTTTCTAGTAAGCTGTATGTAGAAAAGAAGCCCGGTCGTATGACAGTCGCCACTGCAGGGCCTCCTTGGTGTGCAAGCAACTCTCCAAGACAGATTCTCATGCTCTGAGTTGTCTTTTATTTTGCAGAGGAGAGAAACAAAGAAAAAATAAAAGGGAACGAGAACTCCACAGACGCAGGGCAAGGTATATGACATTCTTTGTCACCAAGCACGGCTGTCGCCCTTCCTCACGCATGACATTTCCCCACTTCCCCACAACCCCTCCCCTTTCCCTTACCTGTGGGGAAAAAGTCTTGAAAGCTTGACAGCTTGGCCATGCAGCTTCTTCTGGGCAGGGTGATGGTTTTATCTCTGTGGTTTAGGAAAGGGCTTGAATCTGGGACTGACTGCAGTTCATCTTTGCATCAAAGCTGGTCTGTGAGAGATGTTACGAAGTGCTACCATCTTGGCCGGTGCCCACATTTGCCTTTTACTCTTCCCTTTTCCACCCACCCACCCAGATTGTCCTTCTCTGAAACCACAAAGAGGAAACAGGGTCTTTACCCTTTATACCCACCCACTCCAACTTTTCTGCTGTGGTCTTTCTCTCCCTCAGCTGGCTGCACATCCAAGACTTTCCGCACTCTCCTTCTGAATTCCTCAGACTTTCCTCCTGTTCACATGATCTGCTTCCCTTTTTTTGCTGTCTTTGTTGTTCTCTCCCCCCCCTCCCTTTTCTTTTCGTCTGTCTCTCACACCATCCCTCCTCCTGTATCCCTCTTAGGAGACCCTCTGCCGATTCACCACTACTTCCACGGTTATCTGGCTGGCTTCACTGCACGGCCCGGCAGCCTTGAGAGCCGGGAGGTGATAGAGTGTCTCTATGCTTGTCGCGAGGGGCTGGACTACAGCGACTTTGACAGCCTTGGCAAAGGGATGAAGGTATACCGTCTCCTGGCCTCTGGTGGCATGACCTTCCCTCCCTCTGCTTGCACCTTGGCTTGGCTTCCCAGGTTGTGCTTGCTCCTTCCTGCCTCCTGCAGAATCTCCTTATGTCCTCCTGTCTGTCTCTTGACCACCGACTTCACTGTTCGCTAGGCGGCTCACCTCAAAGCCTGTTTCCTTCTTCCCTTGAAGGTTCATGTCAACCCATCTCAGTCTCTTCTCACCTTGGAGGGGGATGATGTAGAGACCTTCAACCATGCAATCCAGCACGTAGCCTACATGAACTCGTTGCGCTTTGCTACTCCTGGAGTCCGACCCCTCAAGCTGACCACTACTGTCAAGTGAGTAGCAACTCTTCATCTGTAAAAAAAATCCTGCGGATGTGGAAAGTTACTTCCTTGGATTATAGCTCCCAGAATAACATAGGTAGCTTTGACATTTGAGGGCATATACTTCTCTGCTGTTCAAATTATTATTTTACTAATTTGTGCATCACTTTGGAGGTGCTTTATAGAATTAAGAATTCTGGCTCTGTAGAAAAAGTCAGAACAGGTTTATCCTTCCTGGCCCCTCAGAATTTGCCTTTTGGAAATGGTCATTGCAAGAGCAAAGGCAATGGTTCCAGAGGTAGGCAGGGAGCCCTCCACGGTGCCGTTGTGATCCAAAGTGGCTATCGCCATGCCTTGAGGTTGCTTGAGTCTCTTGAATTCACTGTTTCGGTTGCTACACAGTATTGCTATCTTCATCCTTTTATTTTAAATCATTGTAAACTGTTCTGAGCTATGAAAGGGGGGAGGATAAAAGTTTTCTTTCAACACCCTCGAACATACATCTTCAGTAAAAGTGTTCCTTGATGCCCATTAAACACAAAGGAAATCTGCCTCCTTCAAGACTGAGTGACCGACTCTTTCTCCTGTTAGGTGCTTCAGTGAGGAGTCCTGTGTCTCCATTCTGGATGTGGAAGGTTACGTGGTAGTGCTTCAGCCGGATGCTCCCCAGATCTCCTTAAGTGGCACTTCTCACTTTGCCCGGCCAGCCTCTGATTTTGAAGGACCCGAGGGAGTTCCTCTCTTTCCTGACCTGCAGATTTCCTGCTCAATTTCACACCAGGTGCAGGCTAAGAAAGATGAGAGTTGGCATGGCACAGGTGAGTTGAGCATTTCAGGCCGGATGTTGTGGCCCACGGGCTGGAGAGTGATAGACCGAGGAGTGTAGACAGGCAACCATTTTGCTACAAGAAGAGAGGGTATAAAAATTTTGGAGGCCATTTTTAACATCTGGCAGTTATAATTGCATAGAAGGTTAAGCACTGCACCAAAACAAGCGTATAAGAAGGCATCTATTGGTTTTTACATGCTTAATTTTCCCAAGGAGGTTTGATGGCAAGAATTTTGGGAATTGTGGTTTGGAGACAATGCTAAGAGCCTTCTCCACAAAACTCCAGTTCCCAATGTTCCCCAGGACATCAGGAAAAGCACAAGGACTATCAAGACTCTGAGGAAATAAAAATAAATGTGAACCACATTTGAAATGGAATGCAGATTGCCCCTGAAACAGTTTAACAGTCCTTTTGTAATTTTTGAAGTGACATGTTTTGCTTGCTCTTGCTATAATATGAGATGGAATCAACAAATCAAGGTTTTTAAATGTAATTGGTTCATTGGTGTCATATAAAAGAGCTATATGGAATTCCTAGGCACCTTTGCAATATGATGCCTATGTGTTTTTATCCTGGCCTTTGGCTAAGAAAATGTTACTTGCTGGGCTGATACTTACGGCCTTTCAGGCTTGCTGGGAAGCAAAAATACAGCTTGGAGCTTCGTGGAGGGAGGGTGGCCTGTGGAAGGTGTAAATAAATGAGTGAGCCATCGCCCTCCCTTCTCTTACAGCTGCCTAAGCTTTTTCTGTTCTTCGCAGTGGCCGACACACGGATGTCTGACGAGATTGTTCACAATCTGGATGGTTGCGAGATCTCTCTCATTGGAGAAGAGCTGGATCCTGAGAGGGAGTACCTGGTCTTGGATGGGGCCTCCCTGCAGCAGCGAGGCCTAGAGCTCATCAACACCTCTGCCTACCTCACCATCACAGGTGGGCACCTTCGGGACAGATTTTCCCTTGTCTGGCATCATCCATCTCCTTCCCATCCCAGCCCTGAAAAGCTGAAAGAGGCCCTCCGCAAAAGCCTCTCCACACCAGCTTGATGGCATCCGTATGTCCCAGGCAAAGAAGCTGGGGCTGTACCAGATCCACATATTAAAGGCTGTGTCTGCCCTGCCAGCATGAAGGGAGACAAGGAGGGGGTGGATAAGATTTCAGCCCCAAAGGCTGCTCAAGAGGAGGGTGGGTACGTGCTCCAGACAGGCAGGGGTTTACCTTCCCATAGCTGGTTTCTCCAAATCTCTCTTTTCAATGCTTTTGAGCATGGGGAGCGGAAGCGGGTTCTGGTTAGTGGGGAAGCAGCTGGGGAGACTGCAGGGAGGTGAGCTGCATGGTAGGGAGACACCTGTTTCTCCACAATATTTTTATGTTCTTTTTAACTGGAACTTCAGTGACCTGGATGGTGCTAGAGTTCTTTCTTTTTTTAGGTAAAAACAAAACAAAATAACAATTAATAAAAATAAAAATAAAAAGGACAGAAACGTGGTGACCTTAAAGACTAACTGCTGTATTTTTTTTAATGTGAGCTTTTCCTCAGACATAAGAACTCTTGTTATTTTTATTTTGTTTTAACCTATACTGCTTGCACAAACTAACACGGCTACCTCTTCTAGAACTATAACAGGTGTATGGGCATTGTTTAAAGATATGGCAAAAGGATACTTTTCTTAGGCAGTGCTTGGGCTGCAGTGATTTAAAGTTTGAAAAGCAAGGGCAACTGATACCTTTATTAGACCACTAATGCTGGCTTTGGACATATATCAGTTGTCATAAGGTTGTGCACCAATATATTGTAATTCACGGAGGGAAGAAACCCTCACCAATGGCCACAGGGGTGTAATTTGAAACCCACACTCCTGACATGTGTTTGCAGCCTGCTTTTTCTGTAATTCATCTTTAAGAAATGGATGTGTCACAAACATATGCTGTGACTTTTTGGACTTCCGTATGTTTTCCTTCCTGCATTATTCACGATATATTGACGCAGAGCCTGTTATACATTGGACTGTGTATTACATACACTGAGAGCTAGGAAAATTTCTAAGTTTATTTCTAGTGGTCTAATAAAGGTATCACCTGCCTTTGCTTTTGCATTGTGTAAGGACCGCATGGCTTTGTTTGTTTGTTGTTTTTTTTTTTTAATTTTGATTCTCTCCAAGGTGCAGTAGTACCAGCTGCCTTGGCTATTAATAGACACTTGCTGTGCTGTTAGTGAAGTCTCTGGGGAGGTAGTGAATTCCTTCTGCTGCAGTCATTGTAGCTGTTGCAGGAGAGCTCTTGGGTTGCTTATGAGTTTGTGCTCATCTTCTCCATCCCTCCCCTGGCTTCTTTCTGAGATTCTGTTGCCAGAAATGAGCCTGTTCGGTCTTTCTGGTCACGGATCACCCTCTCGTCAAACGCCTGCGTCTTCTCCCCTTTATCCCACTCTATGTTTCTGCTTGCATTTCAGTGTTTCCATGCCAAGGTATTTTCTTCCTGTGGCTCCATCTTGCCGAACCCAGTGAAGATTTTCTTCTGTTTGAAGAATCTCTTCAGTTTCTCTTGGCTCCTGTGCTGGTCTTTAACCCTGACCCACACCAATTGTCCCCTTTGCCTCCCCTTCTTATATAAGTAAGAACAGCACAGTCATCATCATCGGATGCACCTGGCTTGTTAGCCCATCAAACTGCAGATCTGCTGGACTTCATCTTCCTCCTTTTCATTGCTTATTCACTTGCATGGCATACAAAGAAAATGAAGGAACCAGCTGGCACTATGGAGGCATCTCCTTAGAAAGGGCAAGAGAAGGGGTCCAGGCACTACTTGAAGCACTAGATGCTCTCCAAGACCATTGGGATTTTCTTACCTACATTTGCTTACGAGGTTTTCTTAGCCCCTCAGTATGTGCCCTCAGATCCAGCCCTGAGCTCAGCCAGCCTGGAATCCCCTGTCACCTCAGCGTTAATCATCTCTTATATGGGCAGGTGTGGAAAGCATTGCTGTCTACGAAGAGGTCCTTCGCCAGGTGTCCTATTGCACCCGCCGTGGCGCTGCCCTCTACGAGAGGAAGTTCCGACTTTCTTGCACTGAGATGAATGGCCGCTACTCTAGCAACGAGTTTACTGTGGAGGTGAGTCGGTCGCAAAAGCATGCGTAGAACTCAAAACTGATGTGAATACCACTGTTATCTGAAGAGTCAGTGATGGCAAGCGGAAGTCAAGTGGTTTTTGAGTTCACAATGTGACATTTCTGTTTGCAGGTGAATGTGCTTCACAACATGAACCGAGCTGCTCACCCCAACCACATTATGAGTGCCCAGCAGTTCATGCATCGAGGCCACCACCTGCCACCAGAACTCTCTGGCCACAGCCTGGCTAATGTCCATCGGAACTCTAGTATGTCCTGATACGTGCCATATAGATTGTAAAAGGATGATGAGAGAGTAGGATGGCACACAGAGTTTTACGGGGCACAACAGAGGGAAATGTGTGAGGGGATTTCCCAAAGTACTTTTCATTTTTCCAATGCAGTTGTTAGGACAGCTTGGGGAGCTGCTAATTTCATCAGGCTATTCTCTAATATGAAAAAGGGGTCATAGAGGGGGAGAATCTTACTCTCATTATAGAGAAGAACTTGAGCAGAATGGAGAGAGGAAATGAGGCCAAAGAGCAGGGCTGTTCACCGAGGGTGGTTGGTTTTGTTCTTTCATGCCACCACAGAACTGTCACAAAGCCAGCTTGCCTCAACCTCGGGGTGAAACAACCAATGCATTCAGAATATATTTGAGTGACAGTGGATAACTTCATCATGTCCTGTGACCGGGGCAGGGGAGAATGGGAGGCCCATCTTCCCTCATCATTGAGCTTTTTCGTGCTGCTCTGATAGCACCAAAGCCACCTGGAAAGTCAGGGTGCTCTTTCTTCCAAAATCACCGGCAGGCATTTCTTCAGATTCACACCTAGCAATGATCGCTCAGGCCTTAGTGAGTCCCAGGCAGAGCTACTGTAGAATTATTTGGGAAGCTCTGCTTGAAGGCTGGGATATGGCTGCCTGCCCAATGGCGGTAAAATCTGTGGTTAGTAGTTTGTACTAGTGTTACAACAAAGTCCTACCTCAGACTGCAGAACAGTGAAGGGTTGTAGCACCGTGGAAGGCCATTTGCTGTGCAGGCTGCCTTCTCTCAGGTTCAGTCCCCTGAGGCTGGGAATGGGCTCCGTCTGACACCCAGGAGAGCCATTGCCAGTCAGTGCAGGTAACATTTATTTATCTATTATATTATAATTGTCTCCAGCTTTTCCTTCTGTGAGCTCACGGAAGGGTACATGGCTGTCCTTCTCCCCACGGTTATCCTCACAACCACCTTGTGAGGTACCTCAGGTTGGGAGTGTGTGACAGGCCCAAGATCATCCAGTGAGGTACATGAGGGAGTGAAGATTTGGACCCAGCTCTCCTAGTCCAACACACGTGCCATTAAACCACATTGGCTTTCTGGCTGAGGCTGAAATCTGACTGGGTAAAGGATGAACGGATAGACATACATAAGTTAACCTAATAAAAGACTGCTAGCTAGCTTGCTTGAAATAATGGTGGGAGAGCAAGAGGTACTGTATAGTGAAGGCAAGTGCTAGATGGAAGCCAAAACGAGCCCAGCATCACAATATGGCTGAGAAAGTAGGGTGAATTTTCTTAGGGTTGTACATCTATGTGCCCTTTTTCCCTTTGAAGAGCCCAATAAGCTGTCAATGACGGAGAGACCCACATTCTCCTCATAAGCATTGGTAGCCATGGCCTGAGCAGGGGGAAGAGGTGGTTTCTCTCACCACAGGCAGAATGAGGTGATCCCATTGCTTGGACCACAAACTGCCAGTATCTGGCAGAAAATCTAAACCCTTCTTGTGCTGTTTTTACTTCAGAAGATCTAAAATAATTGGTTCCTTCTCTCTTGCTGTAGAGGGTTTTATCTTTTAAACATGCTCAGACTTTCATGAAAGGGCATGATGTCCCTAGAAAGTAATGCATAAAAAGGGAAAGATAAATTTCAGGGTGAGCCTTTTGACTCTTGACCCTGGGCCATCTGTGTCGTGATGTTGGCTGCTGCTGCTTCCGCAAAGGAGGCATGTTAACCACTGGCCATTTCCACAACCCGATCTGGTAGTCCCTGGAAGAAGCACGGGGAGAGTTGCAGGTAACACACAAGCAGCAGCCTCTGAAGCTCCTCGGCTGGCAGGCAAGGAAACCAGACCTGGCTGAGCAGGTGTCCTCCCTTCTCTCCCCTGCAGTGGTCCCCAGCGCTGCCACGATCATCATTGTGGTGTGCGTGGGCTTCCTGGCCCTGATGGTGATCCTGGGCGTCCTGCGCATCCACTCCTTGCACAGGCGAGGGGCTGATGAGCGCGAGCGCACGGGGGAGTCGACGGGGAGCCAAGGAGGTGCCCGAGGAAAGGAGAGCGAGATGTTCTGGGATGACTCGGCCCTCACCATCATCGTCAACCCCATGGAGGTGAGTGGAAGAGTGCCAGGTGGAGGATGGGGGGAAGAGGGCAACGGGTCCCCTGAGAGGGAGCTCAAGGTTGCTCTTGTGCTCCAATTCTTTTATATCTCTCCCAGTCGTATCAGAACTGCCAGGAGAGGGCAGCAGAGAGAGCGGAAGGTAAAGCCAGAGAGGTGGCTGAAGAGGAGGACAGCAGCGACTCTGAATCTCCCGACAGCCCTGGCAGCGACGCGGCCGACGACCAGCGCATTGTGGGCAAGCATGATGCCCCTTGTCGCTACTAGAGGCCCGTGACCGGTGGGGAAGACAAAGTGGAGGCTCTGCTTATGTTTAATATTGGGGATGGGGGTTGGGGAGGGGGTTTGGGGGGTTGGCCTGCCTTGCCCAATTGATTTCTCTTCCCATGCCTGCCCCACCCCTGCTCTTTCCTCCAGGCCTCTTATTTTCACAGGGGAGAGGGGCTCAAGACATGCCCATTTGGCACAGGAGGCGGAACGTCCTACTGGCACCTTCCCTGCCCCTTAGCAAAGATGGGCTGCCATCTTGTCTGCCAGGGCGAGTCTCCTGGAAAAGAAAGGGGAGCTAGAAACGAGACAATCCTTGGGCTTGGTGGCGTCCTCACATTGGTTTACCCCAAATTCTGCTGCCCAAAATCTGCCTCTAGGCTTCTCACAGCAGTCTCTGGGGAGGGACCTCTGCATTTCGCAGACTCTGGCCCTTCCCAGCTGCTGGCTTGAATTAAAGTGGGCCGGGCCTCTCCCGGATTCCATCAGCCCGCCTGAGGATCCCATCTCATCAGGCAGGGGGACGGCTGAAATGGCATGTAGGAATATGGAGAAACGAGAGGGGGACAGGGGCAAGGAGGAGAAGTGAGGTGCCCTCAGAAGCCCCCAAATACTATATATATATATTGTATATTTTTTCAATGTTGTTGTTTGAGGTTTATTCTTGTTTTCTTGTTTGAGGCAAAGAAACAGAAAAAAAAACCTGCAGCTTGTGTCGCTTTGTAAAATTGTCAATAATAGTCAAAACAACCAGAATTTAAAAAATAAAATGATGTGGAAAAGGGAATGGAGCAGATTTTAAAATAAAAAAGGATTTTAAAAGTTTCGGAATGCTGGGGGGGTCTTTCTTCAGAGACAAGAAGCGTTTTTCTTTCAGAAACCCTTACCGTGAGCTACAAAATTAAGACTTGAGTGGAAGTGAGATGATGTGCTGCCTAGGGAACTCTTTTGAGAGTTGCAGTCCAACAAACAAAATCCTGCAGACTTCTAGAAGTGGAACTCTCTTTTTCCCTAGGTCACAGCCAGCTACACTCTGGTTCCCATCTGGTACTTTCAAAAGATCCAGCACCCTGGAGCGGGGGGGGGGGGGGAGGCTGGTTGTAATTGCAAGTCCCCAGGCACTATGAGAACTAGAGCAAAGTAACAGGGACAAGGTCATGGGGTTGGAGCTGATGAGCAGTGGCAGAGCACATGCTTTCTATGCATAAGGTCCCAGATCCCTGGCATCTTCCACTCTGTCACATGTGGATCTCTCTGGCAGGTAGGTTGCCCCAACCGCTGCTTCTTAAGATGGCCTAGGGACGAAGACTCATCAGGGTGCCATGACTACTAATGGAGATACCCTGGGACCAAAGTACTGAGGCAAAAAACCAATGTTTATGCTTTGGTGTTTTATTAATAAATTACGAATACTTTTAGAACTTCCAACAAAAAGAGTTGCACTGTATACACTGTCAAATCATTAGTGCTTTGCATCATAGGAAGCTGGAAACCCATGCACAGGCCCTTATAACAAAAGGCACCAGTGGATGCCAGCTTCAGGCTGCTCTCCAGATCACGGCACAGAGCAACCTCCCTTCTCTTAGGAAACCATCCCTTAGCAGCTGCCTGGATATTACTGCCCCACCCCCTAATTGATCCTTAACTTCCTCTATTAGGGAAGCAAGACCTGCAAGCGAACCTGGGTAGCCAAGGCTGCAGACACAGTTCCCCACAAGGAGAGATATGTCTTGGCTATGCTCAGCTTCTCCACTTTGCTTATTTCTTTGTCACATTTATAGTCTAACTTTTTCTCTAAAAGAGTTCAAAGCGGCATACATGGTTTTCTTCTCCATATTTATCCTTCTGGCAACCCTGGGACTCAAGTCAGCCGGTGAGTTTCATGGATCACTAGGGACTGGAAGATTTTCTCAACACCCAGTAGAACTTCCAGCCACACGCTGCGCTGGGTCTCACCCCAAGCAGGAAGGAGACATGTTTGGATCAAGGAGTAGAAGATGTCCTGCTTGCCTTTGGAGGACGGCAAGTGGCCTGCCGCAGCAAGTCAACATCAAAGGAGAGGCAGGGGAACCTCACTGGTTATTTTTTTTTTGTAAAACCCAGGCTCTGAATACAGAGTAAGGCAGGCGGAGAAGAGATCTACTCTGTGACATAACATGTGATGCAGCATTTGCTCCCACCAGAATTTTCCACTGTTTTCCTTAACCAACTCTGCCTCTTCTTGGCCAGCTGGCCCACTTGGCTCAGGCCCCAGGGGAAGTGGAGTGTGACACTTGCGTTGCCCTACCAGCCTGCTGGGGCAACTAGAAAAACCATCTGCCTGCAAAACAGGAGTTCTGGTAGCTTCCTGAGGTACACGTTTCTGTGCTACCGCTTCTGTTTGACAGGTCTAGATTTTTCCAACAACCTCTCTGATCCTCCCCATCATCTGCTGATACCTTAAGACTCAGCACAGTTAAAGACCTTCACCTCTTATTGAGTCCTGAGGACAAAGTGTTGCCAACGGGCTAGTATGTGCCAGTCCTTTTGCTGTGGCTGGTGCACAACAACGGAGTGGGGAAATGCGCCTGTTATATAAAGGCATACACCCACACCCACGCGCACTGAGCAACGGTCAGGCAGGAGTCACATTTTTGTTGCCAAGTGAATGATCAGCTCATAGGTAACCATGACAATGGCCGCGTTGGGAATCTGGCGAATCAGATGGGGCAACAGCCCACGGTAAAGAGCCGAGGGACCCTCTTCTCTGACCACAAGTTGGAACGTTTGGAGAAAAGAGCGGTAACGGCAGCCTTCCTCTCGCAGCCTCGTCCGGATGACCTCTGCAGAGAACACACACACAAAGTAAGGCAGGTGAGCAGGCTGGACTTCCCCTCTTCTGAAACAGAACTGGGCAAGGCTGGCAGGGAGGGAGGGAGGGAGGGAGATCCTGCACTGGAAACTATGCTACACTCCCCTCCCTCTCAAATAAAACAGGAAGTGGCTAGAAATCCATTTCCATCTTTGTAAAACCCCTTTTTGTCAAGGCAGAACAAGGCATAGAACAGAACGATGCTTTGTTTTACTATGAGCTGCTGTTTCTGGAGGCTTTCAGGAGTGGAAATTCATAGTTTGGACTGGGGTTTTTTTCCCCCCTATGGGGAGGGAAAGATCCAAGAAGAACCCAGGGAAAGAACCCAGGGGAATACAAAAATACCCTGGGGTAGGGAACGGTGTGCATGATTCCCAGCCCTGTTTTAGAGGTGGGCGGGGGAATACTCAGACCCTCAATTCCAAGCCAGAGAGCTTTTGAGGTGAGTGCAAAAGTCCAAACCACTCACCATGTGGGTAGGCAAGGCAGGAGGCGCACGTTTTGGAGAGGGCAGCTGCTGCCATCAGCCCACAGAAGTCCTGGCTGCTGGGTGAAAAGGGAAGGGCTGGAGCCAGGAATTGCTGATGCTCTCGGAGCCGCTGCTTCAGTGCCTCGTAGATAACAAAATGGATTATGGTTTCGGAGACACCCGCGTAGGAGGCTGTAATCCCACGGTAAAAGCCTCGCAGGCCCTCAGTGTAATAAATGCGCATAGCACATTGAAGGCCGCTAGTGTGTTTCTCGCCCTTGGCTCTGCAAAAGAAAAGGAACTGTTAGGAATAGGCCCAACTGAGCTCCATCCAGAACCACAAAGCCGTGTGTTCCCTGTGCTAAAAGTAAGCCCAAAGGTCTGTGCCCCAAATGTGAAATTCTTAGCCAAAAAGATCTACATTTTCTCAAATCCAAAATCGACAGACAGTACATTTATGAGGATCAAGTATAAATTCACCAAATATGCAAGCTGATGAGAACACTTCATCAGACTAGATCTTAAAAAAAAGGGGGAGGGGGAAGGAAGGAAAAAGAGCACAGAAGCCTAAGCACCTGGCTAGGTATTTTAAGCCATGGAGAGCCGCAATTTAATTGTGCTGCAGAGAAGGGGAATCTCCAGACTGCCACCTTCCCTTCTTTGCAAGATACTATATGATACCTGAATGACATTTTGACTTACCAAGCTCTTCATACTGGCTTTATACAAACTTGTACATTTTGTGAATGTACAATTGATCATAATGAAGATACTGTACTGCCTTTACAGTGGTGCCTCACTAGACTATTACCTCGCAAAGCAACGAATTCACTAGACGATGACTTTTTTTGAGCGATGTTACGCTTCACAAAACAATTGTTCCTATGGGTGATTTCGCTGGACGATGTTTGGGTCCTTGCCCCACAAGATGGGGGATTTTTTTTACCCTGTTTCACAAGACAGTTTCCTCCCCCCATTGAAACACATTAATTACATAAGACCTACTTTTTTATCCCAAAAAAGGGGGGGAAGTGTATGCTGCTGGCTTTCCAGGGTCTGCCTCTTAGAAAGCGAGCAGCGTACTTTCTCCCCACTTTTTTGGGACAAGCACATGCACTAGAGGATTGTGGGAGGAACGCCTAGCCCCTGATGGGGGTCCCGCAGGGCACCCTAAAAAACACTGAGGAGCTCTCTTGGCCTCTGGCAGGCCTGGGGCTGTGCAGCCCTGAGTGGGAGGTGCAGCCAGGGAGTCACCATGCCTTCGGGTGTCGGGACAGAAGGGATAGGAGGTGCAAGGGCCATTCCAATTCATACCTTGCAGGGGAAATACCATGTTATGAAAGTGGTTTCCCAGGGTGAGGCTCATCCATTGCACCTTGGGTGTGCTGATCCCTATGATTTCCCCAAATGTGGGGAACTCAACTGCATAATTTGTTAATGGGGGGTTGCGTTTGTGATTTCCCTGGTCTTTCTAAAATCCTTTTCATCTCTTTTTTTCCTCATCAGAACCTTTTACAAAGGCAGCAAGTCCTGGTGATCTCTTGTACTGTATTGCTTTCTCCCTCTTTTTCTCCCCAGTGGTAAAGGAACAGGGCAAAAGGAGTCACCATTATCAGGAGCCAGGGGGCTGCTTCGACTCCTTTCACCCTCCTTCGTTGCTGCTCAACAAAGAGGGGGAAGGCCATCTGAGACCCATTGCATTTCCAAAGGCAGTGCAGGTGAGGGGATTGCTTTTCCCCAATATGGTATGGGGAACTGTGTTTTGCAAGATGATATTTTCTATGGACAATTTTTGCAAGACAGTGATTTTTTTTCTCCATTGGAATGCATGAAATAGATTTCAATGCATTCCTATGGGGAACTGCGTTTCACAAGATGATGTTTTCGCAAGACGGATTTTCACGGAACGAATCAAAATCGTCTTGCAAGGCACCACTGTATTACTTGTGAAAATATCTGTGAATTTTGTATTTTGTTCCTATGAATTAACACATCCATATTCCTTTCTTTGTAAAATATCAGGCGCTTCAAGCAGCTAATTATAGTTATCTCTTATTTTGCATGCTTTGCTCTTCAAGGTTTTCAAGTTTATCCTCATCCTAGTTATAAGTCAGGGAACCTTCTCAGTATGGACAAACCCACCCAGTACAGTGGTGCCTCGCTTAACGAGGGCCCCGTTTAACGATGAATCCGCATACTGATGCGGATTTTGCGATGAAAAAACCGATCGCATTGCGATGTTTAAATAGGCTAAACATCACATTGCGATGATCGTGGGGAAGCGCTTCCCCACGATCATCCCAAAGGCCCCACTGATCAGCTGTGTTGCGGGGTGGAGAGAGAGAGCCCTGAAGCACAGCTGATGGGCGGGAGTTTGCGAAGATTGCAGGAAGCCAGCTTTACAAAACCCCGCCGACCAGCTGTACTTCAGGGCGCTCTCTCTCTCTCCCCTCGCAACTCCAGCCTGGGCAGGGAGACTGAGGCACCTCACTGCCACCCTGGCCGTAGCGGCGCAGTGCCTCGGTCTCCGTGACCAGGCTGGACCTGCAAGGGGAGAGAGAGAGCGCGCGCGGCAGCGGGGGTTTACGAAGCTCGCTTCCCGGTGATCTTTGCAAACCCCCGCCCATCAGCTCTAGAGAGCCAGCCCGAAGCACAGCTGATGTGTGGGGTTTTGCAAAGATTGCAGGGAAGCCAGCTTTGCAAACCCCTGCTGGCTTCGGCACGCAGGTGCTCTTTCTCTCTCTCTCTCTCCCCTTGCAGGTCCAGCCTGGTCATGGAGACCGAGGCACCGCGCGGTGCCTCGGTCTCCCTGCCCAGGCTGGACCTGCAAGGGGTGGAGAGAGAGAGAAAGACCGCCTGCGCGCCGAAGCCGGCAGGGGAGAGAGAGAGAGAGAGCAGATGATCTTTGCAAAAGCCCTGCCCATAAGCTGTGCTTCGGGCTGGCTCTCGGAGGGGAGAGAGAGGCAGCCCGAAGCACAGCTGATGGGCGGAGTTTTGCAAAGATCGCGGAAGCCAGCTTTGCAAACCCCTGCCGGCTTTGGCGCGCGGGCGCTCTTTCTCTCTCTCTCTCCCCTCGCAACTCCAGCCTGGGCAGGGAGACTCAGTCACCCTGGCCATGGCGGCGGGGTGCCTCAGTCTCTCTGCCCAGGCTGGACCTGCAAGGGGTGGAGAGAGAGAGAGAGCGCGGCCGAAGCACAGCTGATCGGTGCTTCCAAAATGGCTGCCCATTGTGTTGCCTCCTTTAGAGGCACCGGCCGGATGGCGGATTTTCGCTCAAAGGTGAGTTTTTTCCCCATAGGAACGCATTAAACGTGTTTTAATGCATTTCTATGGGGTTTTTAGTCCCGCATAGCGACGAATCCGCATAGCGAAAAATTTTCCAGAACGGATTATCGTCGCTATGCGGGGCACCACTGTACCTGTCTGGCTTCTGCAGTTTACCAGGCATTAGCTACATGTCTAAGCATTATCAGCAACTCTTAAAAGGGAAAAACTCGGATCCTTCATCTTCTGAATATTAGCTCTGATATGAAATTCAAGCATTTGTACAGCTTGCCAATGACGTGTCTTCCCACATCTGGCCTTGTTTACCACCAGGTTACCAGACTAGGATCGAGTTTTGTCAAAAAAAGTAAGGCACAACCCATGTGCCTTAGAACGATGCTGTGGACAAGTGTATATCCTTGTTCTCCTCACCTGGATTCCAGCTGCATTCTGGTCTTTACCACCCAGATGGGACTGGTCAAGGTGGAAGACGTCACCCCTGTGGAGAGGAAAAAAAGGTCAAGATGGCAGTGGGAACTTGGTAGTTTGTGAAAGATCCTGAACCCTACATTGGTGACCAACTCTGGTGGTCAAGTAGGAGCTCAATCCAGCCATAATTCGATGCTTCCATATCCAGCTAATTTCAACAAATGACGACAATAGGTTTAACTCTTTCATGCGTTTCAGTGATGTCTCTAAGCATTTAACTCAGGCCGAAGTATTCCTATGGACTCTAGTTTGATGTCTGCTTTCCTCTCAATGAGAATCATCACTGCTGCTTGACTGCATTGCTTGATATTTTGAAGCAGACAGCAGAAAGCCTTGGGCTCTCAAATGTGACATTTTATCCATTTAAGTGCAAGGAGGAAGGCATGCATAGTCATCTGTGCTGTTAAATGAATGTAAAGAGCCCACAGAAGCCTCAACAATTTGGAAGCCTGCACCTTCCCAAACACGTAGAATCATAGAAAAGTGAAGCTGGAAAGGCCTACAAGGCCATCAAGTCCAATCCCCTGCTCAACACAGGACTACAATCAAAGCATATCTGCCAGGTGATTATCCAAGTTTTTCTTGAATGCCTCCAGTGTTGGCGCACTCACTAACTCCTGAGGTAACTGGTTCCAGTGTCATACTGCTCTAATAGTTAGGAAGTTTTTCTTGATATTCAACTGAAATCTGGCTTCCTTTAACTTGAGCCCATTGTTGCATGTCCTGCACTCTGGGATGATCAAGAACAGATCTTGTTCCTCCTCTGTATGATAGTCTTTCACATACAGTGGTGCCCCGCATAGTGACATTAATCTGTTCCAGGATTAACGTCGCTATCCGGAAACATCGCTAAACGGAACTGAAAACCCCACAGGAACGCATTAAACTCCGTTTAATGCATTCCTATGGGCGAAAACTCACCGGTAAGTGAAGATTCCCCATCCGGCCGCCATTTTCGCTGCCTCGGTAACGAGGGCAGGGTGCGAAAACGGAGCGGGCGGCCATTTTATTCTTCCGGCGGCCATTTTGGAACCGCCAATCAGCTGTTTTTAGAACATCGCAATGCAAAGATCGGTAAGCGAAATGCTTACCGATCATCACAATGCAATTTTTGACCTATCTAAACATCACAATGCGATCGCATTAGCGATCGCAAAAAACGCATCGCTATGCATGCCCAATTCTTTCAGCCTTTCCTCATAAGGCTTGGTTTTCAACTGTCACGCAACTCTCCATACAAGAACAAATGCCCCTGGAGTCACTGTTCCGTTTCTAACTCCTGTTGAGTAATTCCCCCCCCCCCCCGAAAAAATCTTCATCTTTCATTAAAGCTTAGAGCACAACACATGATTATGGTCCAAGATAGCTTAGCATACTCCTCTATCGGACAAATATTTACCTGCACAGGCTGCTGAAAGCATATGAACTTTCTTGGACTCTGGCGCAAATATGGTGTTGAATTTCTCCTTGGCTCCTGAATAAGCAGCAAAATATATAGCCCTAACAGAAAGACGGAGAATTGGATATATTTAAGTCCTTTTTCCAACAGAAGGAATGATAGAATCTCATAAAAATCTTGCTAAGATCCAAAGGGTCAATAGGCACAAAATGGCCCTTTCTCTGACTGGTTTATTTATAACATGTATGATTTTTTCCAAGGCCAGAATGCTCATTTGCATTACCAACACCTCTCCTCTGCCTTCTCCTTTGCTTTAAAGATCAACATATGTGTGCAGGAATAGCAAGAGACCTCGTATAAAAATGTCAACCAAAGGCTCAAATAGAAGACATGTTTGGCCAATTGACAAATTTGTTAAGGAAAATTCTCTTACAAGTCAGATTCCATATTTTCCATAGTGACACGTGTTTTTCCCCCCAATATGAATGTTTAATTGTTTTGCCTTTTAATTTATTTCTCTTTTAATATTTGCTCTTATTTTGCATACCATTTGTTTGGAGACTGGCAGAGGATAAATCCTGTAAACTAACACAAACCAATCATTTGGCTGCCCAAAAAGAGAAAAAAAAAAAAACACAATTCAAAAGGCCAGGGGAACCAAATGACACCATTTCCTCCTCCTCCTTGGAACCTGCATGGCTGGTTGGAGGAAGGAAAACTCTGTGAAAGTTCTTCCTGGGCTCTTGGAGATGAAGCCTCATCCTTGCATAACAAATTTACCTTGAAGGGGCAACCCCAATCAGATTAGGTCCGAGGCCACGGAAGAGGGAACGGACGCCTTCCTTCTCCAGCATGGTTCTGTGAAAAGGGAGAACGAATGAGTTGGGGTGACCGCGCTCTCCCCTTCTTCCCCCTGGGTCAAGGGGGTGCAGATGTGAAGCAAAGGATTTCTGCCACCCCAGGGCGTCTGTGCTGAGGATGCCGGCAAAGCCGAGAGCCATTTCTTTTCTCACCTTAACAGCCGAAGGACTCCTATCGAAGGCAGCTCAGGGCGGACCAATGTCCCGTTCAGCCCCTGCAGCTGGACTGCAGGCAAACAAAAGGGCTTCAGGGCCCAGGAGGAAGACTGCAGGCGGGTCTTCACCACTTCCAACGGGCAGGTCAGGATGGCCCCGGCTGTGCCGCCAAATCTGGGGAAGGGAGACAATGAAATCCAGAGTCGGCATGTGTTTAAGCAAGTGAGTTCCCGAGGGACCCCATCCCACTGTAAGGCAAACATCTGAAAAGAGGAAATCAGATGTGGAGAACAGGTATTGAAGTCAGATATGGCCTGTGACATATATGGACAAATACACACTAAACTTTCTATGTTTGGTGCATTTCCAAATGAAACAGCAAATTTTACATTACAAAGGTTTGTACATGAATAGCGTCTTTGACGCTGGACAGACCAAACCCCTGTAGTTTTGCCAGAGGATGTTAATCTGATGAATGCTAACTTCTATTAAATTACCTACAATCCTAGTCTATACTGTAATATCTGTAGTCATACTACAGATATTACAGTATAGACTAGGATTGTGCGTAACTGTAGTCCACCCAAACTAGGACAGGAGCTCCCCCTCCCACTTCTGCCTCTACCTTTCCTCCATGCTTTTTCTTTGCAGTGCCCTGCTGTAGGGACATGCGTCACATTTGAACCCTTGGATTTGCAACGGACTCAAATGCTGACGTCTTGCTTCAACGCTGTTCTAAGCAAGGCTGCTGCCCAAAGCTCTAAAGTCCAAGGGGGGGGGGGAAGAGAGGTTCAAACGTCATGACCCTTGCAAAACAAGAGTTACTCAATATTATTTAGTTCTGCTGCACAAACCAGTGCTAGCTCTGTAGTTCAGAACCTTGTCCCTGGTCTCTTTCCATCTCAGATCAATCTGAGATAGCTCATGACACTGCCATGGCTAGTTCTGAAAAACATGGCCCTGTGTACCATAGTAAGAGTCTGTGGGGTTCAGGCAGTCAGGCACACCTGTTGCTACTATGTGCAGTTCAAAGGCTGCCATCCTCCAAAATATTCTGATGAAAAAACTAGACGTTTCGAAAACTGGTTAGGTTTTATAGTCAGATTGCTTGCCTCTGGCATGGGAGCTGCTGGCATCTCCTGTACCTAACTGAACAAAAAATGCTGTATGATAACTGCCTTTAAACCCTTATCCCGTGCATGACTGTAATCCAGGCTACCTGCAGTCACAAAATGTCCACAGGCATTTAAATTAAGAGTATGATTGGCTTTTCGACGAGATCCATACTCTTATTATTGTGCTCTTTTCTAACACAGCCTTTCACCTCACCTTTCCGAGCGTATGATCGGAAACAAAAGCAAAGAGAACTGAGCCCTCCTGTTGTTCTTCTTCTTGCTTCCCCCACCCGGCCCTTGACAGACTGGACAAGCATAAGGATAGCGGCAGGGAGGGAAGCTCCCTGAGGGCCTTTTCCTGTGGTTTTGGAAAATCTGGAACCAACATTCCTAGTTGATGAGGCAGCCAGGTGAAAAACATCACCTTCCAGGTACAAAAAAAGTGAACTCTTAAATAAATAACACTGCCTGTGGCTGCCTTCCATTTCATGTGGGTGCATCGGAAGAAGGAAAGCAAACACACAGGGAAGAAGGGATCCCACGGACTGAGGAGAAAGAAAACAAGGTCCTACAAAGAAGCCATCGGTGCAAACAATAAGACTCCCTGAGATAAAGATGTTTACACACAAACAGAATATAGCAAACTATTTAAATGCAGTCAAGTTGAAAGCTCTTTCATGTCAACAAAGCCAGAGAGGAGAGGGTCCTGACTTGATCTAAGGGCTGTAAAGAAGGAAGTACTGCACTGGAGGGAAGTGTGGGCCTCCCCATGAGTCGCCAGCAACACATGCAAAGAGAAGCTTGAAGGATGTGATCCGTGCAATTCCACCTGTTGCCACATATATGCCTTCCATTATTGGCTGGGGAAAATCAACACTTGTGATGCAACGGACAATGGTATCTGCCAGTGGTGCCTCTGAGAGGGTATGCTCGGAAAATATCTGCTCCTCTCTCTTATTTTTGGCTCAGCGTAAGGCAAAACCCCTCCAGAGGGATGTGCGCTGGCTTACTGCGTCATTGATCAATCAGTGGTAAGAGCTGTCCTGACATAAGTGTGGACAGAGACTATGTAAAGTCCAAAAGGTAGGCTCCAAGGTAAATAACACAGGGAAACCAGCTTGATATATCAGCCGGCACCAACGAGTCTTGATAGGATGCTTCTGATGTAGAAATAGCAAGGACAGGGGAACAGAGGAACCAGTCTTGGCACCAGCTCGGAAATGGGGCAGAAAAGAGGTACCAAAGACCAGTGTAATTTCCAGAAGAACAGGCACATTAACTTGTTTCAGAAAAAAGACATCAGAGCCTTGTGGTCACTTAAAGCCTGGCATTAAATCTGTAAGACTGGTACCCTTTTTCTAACACATGGTTCTTCTTGTCACAAAAAAAGAAAAAAAATTAATACAAAAGTGCCTGCTGCAGAAATTTGTTAACAACTCTCAAAACATTGTTCTTTATGAAAATCTCCGTTTCACCTTCACCCCAGGATTTCTCCATGGCTTCGTGAGTGGCACATGTGCTCCTTTGAGTACCCAGGAAGCAGATTGTTTAAATCATGGGGGTGGGGGTGTCTTCCCCCTGCTAGTTTAGAGTACTTACACTAAAGGTATGGCCTAAATGTGAAAAATACTCACATAACCCTGACAATCTAGGCGGCGGATGCATTTACACATAACCAGTGCCCACTCTTAATAGGTGCATACAAGCATGCATACTCAGGGGTACCCAGAGTCTCCCAGGGCTGGAGAGCAAGATGCTCCCGCGCTGGCTTTTGCTTTCAGGTGACAGCAAGATGCAATGGGGAAAGGTTGGCTGGCACCTGCGCTCTTGGCTCTATGAAATACTGGACCACTGCCCACTTAAGTTACATAACAGGCTGCTCACTAAGAACACAGTTGCCCAAGTCCGATGGGTCTCTTGCGTCATATTTCAGCCTTTCTCCCTCCTCTTTTTAAATACAGTTTCTAAATAGGGTGAGGCCAGTACACTTACTCAAGCACGTTGATTAATATGCATCTAATATGGCTTACTTTTTCAACACAGGTTTTTTTTTTCCATATACTGAAATTCTATTGCAAGGGGCAAAGGGAAGATCCAGTGCACTGGCACCAGAGAATGAAGTGAAGTCGTTCATGTCACAATGCCACTTGGAAAATGCTTACTTTGTCCAAAGCGATTGGACTTGAACACAGACAGACAATCAAACACATCTCTAAAGAGATTTCTGGGGACATGGCGGGGTGGGTGGCTAACCAACATGAGGAGTCTTCTGCCCTCTTAAAGACTAACATACATAATTATGCCTAAGTATTTTTGGACTATACAGTGGTGCCCTGCTTGACGACGATAGTCCGTTCCAGCAAAATTGCTGTAGAGTGAAATCGTTGTCAAGCAGAAAAAAAACCATTGAAATGCATTGAAAACCAGTCAATGCGTTCCAATGGGGGAAATACCTGCTCGTGCAGCAAAAATCCTCCATGCAGCAGCCATTTTGCGGTCCCTGCCTTGCGAAGAATCCATCCTGAACACAGTGGGGAGCCATTTTGCGACCTGCCGATCAGCTGTTTTGAATCGTCGTTAAATGAAAAATCGGTTCCCGATGCAGGGAACCAATTGTTGGAAAGTGAAAAAACCCCTTTGAATCATCGTTTTGCCACCGCTATAGCAATCGCAAGAAACTCATCGTACAGCGGATTTGTCATCAAGCAGAGTAACCGTCTAGCGGGACACCACTATTCTGGAAGGAAGACGGTCCATTTCTGAATACAGTGGTGCCTCGCATAGCGAGGTTAATTGGTTCAAAAAAAAACATCGCTATGGGAAAACATCGTTAAGTGAAACGTGTTTTCCCATAGAGATGCATTGAAAACCGGATAATCCGTTCCAATAGGAACGGATTATCCGGTTTTCTCCCCCACTATCGGGCGCAGCCCTTTGGGAGAAGCCTCGGGGGAGGGGGGGAAGACGGCATCGGCTCCTGCCTTCTCCCCCACCACCTGGCTTCTCCCAAAGGGCTGCCCCGACTGTGCTTGCAGCAGCGGAAGAGGTGCCCGGTGGAGGAGAAGGCAGGAGCCGATCTGTCATTTCTCCTCCACCGGGCACCTCCTCCGCTGCTGCAAGCAACTTCGGGGCAGCCCTTTGGGAGGAGCCGGGCTGTGGAGAAGAAAGGGAGAAGCCCATCCGATCTCCCCTCCCAACCATCGGGAGCAGCGGGAGAAGCTGCCCGGTGTGGAGGGGGGGGAGATCGGATGGGCTTCTGCCTTTCTTCTCCACAGCCCGGCTTCCCCCAAAGGACTGCCCCGAAGTTGCTTGCAGCAGCGGAAGAGGTGCCCGGTGGAGGAGAAATGACAGATCAGCTCCTGCCTTCTCCTCCACCGGGCACCTCTTCCACTGCTGCAAGCACAGTCGGCCATGCCTCCCACCCTTCTCAAGCCGCAGGAGGTGGGTGGGAGGCATAGCCGGACTCCTTGGCAGGCACCGCGGCTCCGATCCGATCCGAGCCGCGGTGCCTGCCGAGGAGTCCGGCCATGCCTCCCACCCTCCTCAGGCCGCGGGGGTCCGGCCATGCCTCCCACCCTCCTCAGGCCACGGGGGGAGGGTGGTGGGATCCATCCAGATCCCCCCACCCTCTCCCCGCGGCTTGGATCCGACCCGCGGCAGGCTACCCCATGCATGGTCGGACTCCTGAGAGTCCAACCATGGCCGGGGAAGCCGGCCGCGGGGAAGGGGAATCCCAGCGGTGGCCTCGGAAGGACCCTTCGGAAGGGTCCTTCCGAGGCCACCGCAGGCATTTTCCCCCAGCTGAGCTGCGGGAGCACTCCTTCGGAGGCTCCCGCCGCTCAGCTGGGGGAAAATGGTGCCTATGGGGAAAACATTGCAAAGCGATTTTTCCCCATAGGCAACATCGTTATACGATCGCAAAAGCGATGGCAAAAATGCCATCGCTATGCGAATTCATCGTTAAACGGGGCACTCGTTGTACGAGGCACCACTGTATCATCTTCCTTCTCCTTCATAGCAGAAAATCCCAAAAGAGCTGCTTGTCCCACCCCTTCTTAAAATTCTCCAGTAATACAGAACCCATATTCACACATAATGAGTCCATCAGATCCAAGAGAAAAAAGCTAGAGACAATACTACATCTCATTAAAAGATTACCAGAGGATTATCTCATCTTTTATGTCATCACATCCACTCTTCTTCATATTAAAGCATTCCACTTTATATGAATTTTTTAACTCTGCAGCAAAAAGAGGCTTTTCATCCTGGTAAAGAAGCAGCCAGCCGTTTTACCAGTCTAAAATGCAAACAAGACCAAACAAGCTTAGCATCATGGAATGTAAATTAACTGGGAGACTCCCCCCCCCCCGAACTGCCCTGGAAACCCCATTACAGACCAATATCAATGTCAAATACAGGGATGTTCATCTCCTGTTCTAAGCAAGCATAGGAAGGCCCAGTACCAGATATTCACAGCCAATCGGCCCACAATCAAGACCTATGAGTTATGGCACCTAGAGGAAGTTTTCTACTCTCTCTGGCCATCAGCAAACACTGTCACAGACCACCATGCATGGCTTCTGCTTCATTTCTGTGAGCAGCAAAGAATCTCTTTCAGCCTGACAGATGGATACGAATTTAAAGAAGGGGGAACTGGAGGGAAGAGACATTTTAGTGCTGGGTGCAGCAAAAGGTTGGGACATAAAACATTTAGGCCATATTTTAGCCTATATCTCTCATAAAGAATGGAAAGCCACCAAATAATGGTGTCAACTGGAGAAGGGTAAGGTTACCTGGAGACTCTCAGAGGGATGGACAAAAGCCACAGGAAGGCCTGATATTTCCTACCCCTGACTGTGTCACCTTTCTTCATCTGAACACCGGAGCGCCTTGCTCAAAACCCACAACTAATTTATTCTATTAGAGGACCTACAATCCATTCTAGCATTGAGGCATAAACATTTTAATTGCTTTAAACCTTTTGTAAATAAGGAGTAACTCCTGCAAAAGAAGGGAACATCTCCTGAGCACAAGCCATTTCTTTAAGAACTCATAATGGTTCAAAAGAAGCAATGCTTCAAACACCATCACCACACAACTCCTTAGATGGTCTATATTAGAGACCATTATCTACACCTGCACAGGTGGAGATCATGAGGATCCACTCACCAATGCGCTAATGCTGCGGGGTCTGCACTGCCATCCTATCACTCTGGAGATCACGATCGCCAAGCCACTCCTGGAAGGAGGCGAGATGACAAGCCTCTCTGCCAGGTCGAAGAGTAGCTCAATGATCTCGATCTCTGGAGCAAGAGGACGGCAGTGCGGACCCCGTGGCATTTAGTGCATCACTGAGTGGCCCATCCAGCGCCATGGGGCTGGACCCTTGTTATCTCCACCTGTGCCCATCTCTAGTCCATATCTATTTGTGAAGTATTTTCAGCTTTCCTTTGTTCCTACACTGCCCTCCTCCCCATTTTGTTATTTAGGCTCTTCGTCTGGTTTGGGTTATTTATATGGATAGCCAAGTAATGTGGTATGATTTAAAACGAGGCCTTTGCCTTGAAATCTCCCCATCTCATTGATGGAAAGTTATAGAATGTCCAAACAACATATTCTTCTATTTTTTAACCTTCACATATTTTTCCAGTAGTTCTTCTTTGCTCTCCACAAAAAAAACCTGTTAAGAATGGAATGATAGAAAAGCTGCACAATACCTTTTGATCAGCTGCAACATCATCCAGAAGCACCCACAGCCAAAGATACTCAGCAGCCAAAATCCTATTGTTCAGTGTAGTAAATTGCACTAGAGTAGTCCCAGTGGGAATTTAGAAGCTCAACTCCTCCACAGGTTCCACTGATTGAAATGAGCCTAATTTAATTGTGTTTACCTTAACACACTAAATTGCAGTTAGAGTAGGCCCATATGAATCAGTGGAACCTACAAGGAGTTGATTCAGCTGAATCCCAGTCGATTCAGTGAGCCTCCTTTAGTGCAATTTACGTACTAGAGAACAGGATTTTGACCAGTGAGTCAGTGGCAGAGATGAGATCAATAGGTAGATGTCAAGAAACATTAGCCTAACAAGGACAGGAATATACTGCTCACCCAATCCATCCTCCCTTCCAGCACACTCCTTGCCTCAAGGGCAACACCTTCAAAACAGCTTCAGATGGAGGTGTGCAGATGCCTGTCTCAGAACTACTGTACAACTAAAACTGGGAATTCTAGACATCGTAGTCCGAAAACACAAACCTGAACACTTCTGACTTCTGACATACTCACGGCACAGAAGGAAAGAGGATGATCCTAGTTTAATCTATGCATGAAACAAAGGGTGAAGGGATAAGGTTTCCTACATTTGAAAACAGAGTTGCAGGCATCACATGAGAGTTTTTCATCTAGAGCCTGGATTTCATGCATATCAAATGGTGCACCATATCAGCTTTATTTAAGATAAAGACAGAACGTTCGCCCCAGAGAGCAGAGTTTTCACCTAGTTTTCTTCCTGCTATTCCTGCTTCCTACGCGCAGGGATACTTTTTTTAAATTAAATGGAAGGACACCCCATCTTGTGAGCCCATCGTCTTTGTCTGCAGCATAGCTTTCCAGAAACAGGATTACTCCTTTGCCTATTCTTTCCGAGAGGCAAGGCCTATTCAGTTGTTCTTAAACACGTGCTCTTCCCATACAAAGACACAAGTGGATGGCACCAGGGCCCACCACGTCAATATAACAGGGGAATACTCAGGGGGAGTGGCTGCTGTATATAAGTAGGCCTCTCACATGTGAATCAAAGCACACAAGAACCTGTTACTGGCCCACATGAAATGTCCCCACGCTACCCACCCCACTCAACAGCCGCTTGCTTTTATACGTTGAAAAGGATGATGGAGGGGCCAGAGCTGGTGGGCTTCCTTCACAGCATGTAGAAGACACACTGTTTAAGAATAACAGAATAAGAGCTTCAGGTCTCAGACATATTTCCAATGCTGGAAAGGATTCCTAATTCTATTCTGCACTTCTAAGATGATGACTGATCTCAGGATACATTTGTTTCTTAGCATGCAATTGGACACACCAAATGTACAGTTGGAAAAAGAAGTCTATGTTGTTGGAAACTGACAGGTAAACCCTGACACCTCAGTATTAGAACCACTTTGTGTTCAATTGCATGCTAAGAAACCTCCCATTACAATCTTTCGTGTGTGTGTGTGTGTGTGTGTGTGTGTGTGTGTGTGTGTGTGTGTGTGTGTGTGTGTGTGTGTGTGTGTGTGTGTGTGTGTGTTTGTGTGTGTTTGTGTGTGTGTTTAAAGAAAATACAGGGTATAAACTGCCTTGGCAACTCTGCTAAATAAACATTTTCTTAATATAAGCATGTACATCATTTAAATAAATGCATAAAATAAAACCAACAAAACAGAGAAATAATTTTCGCAAAGAGTAGCAAATAATTACAATAATGCATCAAGGAAATTGTTTCCATTGGATACAGCAATCCCTATAACATTAAGAAAAAACTACTTATTTATCTTTCTACTATTGCTAGGTGGTTTGCTGAAAAAAGTCATATTAACATTACAAAGTCTCTCCTTACTAGATTGCTGCTTTGGCTGTCCAGTTCTTGCAAAAATTTTGACAGAAATTGATGGGAAACCAGATCATGCTTGCTTGCTTATTTATTTATTTTATTTGATTTGTATACAGCCCATCTGGCAACCCAGACCAGTCTGGGCAGTTCACATGGCACAATAAAAAAGACAGCTTCCAACGATACTCCTTTTAACTCATGAATGAAGGCCAACCCTTTCGGGAGTCCAGTGCAGCTTACTTCATAATGCACAGTACTTGAGGGTAATTAAATTTTGGGCAGGCAATTAAGAGCCATTAACCTTACAAAAGACCTGCTCCTTATTGGCTGATATGGACTGATTCAGTGATCTGTGTTTTTAGACTCTCCTGGGAGGAGGGATGACTACAGGGAGTGCCATGAAAAGCACTTACATTTACAAATCTATGTCAAGTCTAGTGTCAACAGCATTGCAAAAACGTGCAGTTAAGGAAGAATGTGAAATAGCAGAAGAATGGTTGGGTAGAAAGTTGTTGAGGAGGTGGAAAGAGGCAAAGAGCGATGTTCACCACAAGCTGCCCAACTGGTTGAGCAGGCCATGGCACAGAAGAGCATGTACATCCACTTAATTCAGGTGCTTCAACTGTCCTTACCTTCTGGGGATGCTCCCTACATCTGGTACCTCTTCTGGCAAAAGTATTTTCCCTACTTTGCTTTAAAGCAGGGGTGTCCAACGTTTCACCTTCCCTGGGTCACATTAAAAGCAAAGCGTGCTGCTTATATACCGCCCCATAGTGCTTCAAGCACTCTCTGGGCGGTTTACAAGTTAATTATGCAGGCTACACATTGCCCCCCCAGCGAGCTGGGTACTCATTTTACCGACCTCGGAAGGATAGAAGGCTGAGTCAACCTTGAGCCGGCTACCTGGGATTTGAACCCCAGGTCGTGAGCACAGTTTTGGCTGCAGTACAGCGGTTTAACCACTGTGCCACATTAGAAGATGAAAATTTGGTTTGGGCCGCATGGGGGGACAGCCCTAGATGTCCTCCACAGCCCCGCTCCAAGCGCGCTTACTGGCAGCTGCGATCTCAGACAGCAGAGGCTGCCAGCTTCAACTCCGGCAGCTTTATGGGGCCGGGAGGGGGTCCACCTATAGACGGGGATGGCACAATGCAGTCATGCAGCCCCCCTGTCTCCTCCCCTCCCACTCCTTCCTTCCCTCTCTCCCCCTCTACTGTTGTGACATGCCCCGGCCACATTCCAGCCGCAAGGACCAGCAGTGTACAGTAACTTGAAACTTTGGAATTTCTTTAAAAATAAAAAATTGCACTGGGCCGCATTACGAGCTGACCAGGGCCGCATGCGGCCCTCGGGCTGCAGGTTGGACAAGCCTGCTTTAAAGGATAATTTTGGTTAAACTTTCAAAAGCATTCAGTAGCTGTGCAAGGAGTCTGGAGATCCTTTTCCTGGGACATCAGGTCCTCCCCAGCATGTCTAGAGATAAGAAGCCAATGCCTGAATGTGACTAGTGTTGCCTCGCAAGATGAGCACCCCTTTTAATGACGAAATTGCATTACAACGAACTTTTTGCGATTGCAAAAGTGATTGCTTTACGATGGTTTCAATGAGGGAATTTTGCTTTGCAATGATCGGTTCCCTGCTTCGGGAACCGATTCTTGCAAAACGATGATTTTCGGCCAGCTGATCGGCGGTTTCAAAATGGCCGCCGGGTAAAAAAAAATGGCTCCCCGCTCTTTTCTGGGACTGATTCCTCGCTGCACGGGCAGCGAAAATGGCCGCGCTATGGAGGATCTTCGCTGGACGGTGAGTTTCAAGCCCATAGGAATGCATTAATCGGGTTTTAATGCGTTTCTATGGGCTTTTTTATTTCGCATTACGACGTTTTCGTTCTACAGCTATTTCGCTGGAACGAATTAACGTCATAATGCAAGGCACCACTGTAGTTGGGACACAGAGCAAGGCGTCGAGCTGGCTCAAGACTGCCATGTTGCCTGGTACTTCTGAACCCTTTGGTACCTCACGGAAGGAGCAGAAGAGAAGCCTCATCTCAGAATAGTAAAAGCAGGCACCCTTCTCCTTAGTCCTCAAGCAGATCACAGGTGAACCCCCTTTCCCTGTGCAAACATCTAGATGGGTCAAAGAAGTGGACTGCAATCTACAAAAAGTTTATGGCAAGTAAAAGCTATTAGTCTTTCAGGTGTCACAAGGGTTCCCTTTGTTTTTGCTGCAAAAGCTTAACAAGGCTAAGCCTTTGGAAATCTCCTCAGGAAAACACACACACACACTGAAAAGATGGAACTTCTGCAGTTCCCGTTCATTTTCAAGGTGCTTATAAGGAGGAGCATATTATTGCGTTGTGCCATGCAGGCGCACAGCTCACACAGCCTTTTTCCCAAAGCAAGAATGAAGCGCTTTGCACAGACAAGAGGGCATCACTGAAATAAAGACATTGTTTTATGAGAAGCTGTATCCCAGGAAAGGAAAGCAGGACACACTCTGTCACAACACACAAACACCCTCATGCCCACTTGTGAGGAAAAAGCAAGGAGTAATGTATGTCTGGGGGGGGGAAGGTAGCTGCATACAAGTGAGAACCAAAACACACACAAAGGCAAATCATAGGCCAGCAACAGTACTCTGTTAATCTGTTTGTGAGGGGCCAACAGGAATATGGCATGGGGTGCGACTGCTTAACTCTTTTCCCATTTTTTGTTTTGGATTTTTTTTCTCCCTAAGGTGCTTCCTCTAGGTTTCAAATGTATCTGGTACAACATATTCTGCATGCAATGACATCATGAAAAGATCTTGTGCTGCACAAACATAGATAAAGTATTGGCTGTGAGGGTGGCTCATCTCAAGGACAAATTAAAGGCGCAATCCTATACTCCACAGTCCCTTCATGATCAGGACAGCCCCCACCTTTGAAATTTTGCAGTGAGGCTCTCCAGAGCGCTCCCCCCCAAGCCACCCCTGCTATGCCCCTTACCCAAGTATGTGTGCCCCAGCAAAAAAACCTCAACACATTAATTTTTAGCAACCGTGTTTAGGATTTTATCCTATACAACCAGGTGGTTTTAGTCAAGTGACACTGGCAAACAGTTTCGGAAGACTGCTGCAAGGATTACTGGGGTGACATATGTGAAATGCTTGAAACTGGCTACAATAAATGCAACGTCTAGAGACTGACAGACGGTCTGAGGATTAAAATTAATTATTTGTCAAAGTATTTCGCTGCAGAGCAACCGATGCTGAACTGACGTCCAAGAACTTTTTTTAAAAATCCAACATTTTTACAAGCAACTTTAGAACCAGCGACCCACCAGCCCCGCAAGGTGAAATCCCACAATCATCCGAGCTCTTAGCTTGCAGCGCCTTGACTTGGCTGCCCGTTGCTCGCTCGCTCTCTCTCTCAGAAAGGCGCCATTCCCCGGGCGTGCAAGTTGCAGCCTGCAACTTTTTTTACCGACTGCAGTCATGCACCCTCGTACAATCAGGCCCGGCCAGACGCCCGCCCGTCGCCGCCCTCTGCCTCGCAGCGAGTCCCGCTGGACAGATGCGGGGCTTCTCTCCTCTCCCAAGGGTCCGGGCCGCGGGTTCTGCCGGTCATTCCCCGCCTCCGAGCCCCGGCCCAAGACTCACCCGCCGGCCACGAGGTGAAGCGCCGTGCTCCGACGAGGCATCCTGCAAGCAGGCCTGGCCCCCGACGCGTAAAACTGGTCCCTCCCGGCGGGTTGCAAGACGGGGCTTCCTCCGGATCGAGCTAAGGCCCCACCTGCCTTCTGGGGCGCTTGCAGTTCCGGCGCTTTTGGGGTCCGGTGCTTGAGGTGACGCCCCTCTCCTTGAGCGCGGCCCCCAAGGACTTCCTCGTGGGTTGGCCACGCTGCCGGGCGGGCCTATCGGGGGTGAGCCACAGACCGCCTCCTCCTCCGGCTGGTGGCAACGGAAGAGCTCCTCCTCTGGCCGCCATGTAGAATTGCAGGCCTCGAAGCGGGAGGCCCTGTTTACGGCTGCATTCACACTCCCTCATGGCTCGCGCCTTTTTACTCCTTGAGCAGTATCTCGTTTTGGTCCCGTGATCTATACCCCGCGATTTGCGTTCTCACTTTTTTTTAAAGTGTCACAATATTTTTTTAAAAAAAGTATGTGGTACCAGTATGTGAGGAAGAGATACTGCTACCTCTGTAGCAGAACACATCCCTTCCTGTTTTTTTAAAAAATCCCTCCCCCCCTTTTTTTTTTAAAAATCTGTTACATCCATGTGTGGAAGGGCTGTGGACAACGACAAAAATTTACCAGCACATTAATGCTGCGCACCCTGGAAAATTATAAACAAATGAAAGACAGGCAGCCGAAAGACATCAGTGGCGGGAACAACGCACAGCGGCTTGCTCGGAAATGTCTCAGGATAACTGTTCACATGTTGACACTAAAATTTTTTTTGCGTGATAAAAAAAATGAAACAAAAAGTAGTAGCTTCCCGGCGGGTGGGATTTGGTGCGGAGATAGCACAGAGGCAGAGCAAAAGAATTGGTAATGGTTGTGTGTCTAACCCCAACCCATCAGCAGTAACTGGGCAACATTTTGCATGTGACTTTGCTGGAACTGAAAAGTCACCATATGCTCTAATACCTTGTTTCAGAGTCAAGCAGTTCGGTTATTCATGCAAACTGGTCGGCTCCAGATTTCAGCTCTGTACAGCGAAGATGCATCAGAAACAGAGCCAGGAGCGACTGCTTAAACGCCTCCCTCCCACATATTTAGGAAAGCTGAAAGCTGCTTTTGACAAATAAGGATATATTTTTAAAAATACACCAGGAGGAGCCTCACAGGGTGAGGAAAGTGGCTAACGAGCAGGATGCAAAAAATTGAGAACAGATCACGAGGTCTCCAATGGAGGGGCATGGATAGTGGTGCAAATACGTATTCAAACAACTCCCACTGCACTTCCTGACAGATCTCTACAACCAAAATCCCTATTGATATGATACCTTTCATGTGCTGTGAGTCAAAAGGAGATTAACAATGTGGAAGCTTTTGAGAACTCTGGATCTCTCCTATGCCTAAGGAGATCTCCTTAGGCAAAATGGTAGGAAGGAGGGTGAAACAAGACAATATCAGAACTAGGGAGGAAGAATATGCAGAGATATTCACATAAGGCAGTACAGTACGTAGTGTAGCACAGAAGTGGGGAACTTGTTTCCAGGCTACATCTCTTTACAGTCCAGACCACTATGGGGAATAGTGACATCACATCTATCACTGTCAAACTGACAAATTGCTGCCTTGATTGTATATTATTGTGTATTCCCCAAGACTTGACAACTGACATGCAATAGTATTTTGCATTTTATCGCCATTCCTTGCAAGAATTACATCCTGCTGTCTTAGAAGTTATCGATTCTCTGCTGAGATCAGAACTCTCTTGATCAGGACTCTTGCTTGGGTGAGGAGAAAACTGCATTTATCAGCACTGCCTTTGCACCGGGATAATATGTGTCACCCAAGGCTTCCTGGATCTGAAAAGTCACTATATGCTCTAATACCTTGCCCAAGAACCAATAAAAATTAAAATAAGAAAGGATTCAGACTCCCCTAGGAGTAACAAATCTCTTCAGTGAGCTTTTGTAGGTCACAGACATATTTGTTAGACAACTAGGAAAGGCAAAGACAGGAGGGCCTGGCGTGCTGTTGTCCATGGGGTAACGAAGAGCCAGACACGACTTAACGACTAAACAATAAAGGAAAGGAAAGGATCAAGCGAACATGTATGGGAAGACAGGGGGATAAGTCCAATTTATGCTATAGATCTCAAAGCAAGCACCTCTCTGAACTGAGCAGAATGCTTATTTTCCCCCAGTGTGTAATGTGTGTAATCTTGGTGAAGAGAGCAAAAACAGTGATAAATCCATGCAGTTGCCTACCTCTGCCAGATGGTGGCATTAAAATTCAGCTTAGATTTAGTCCACCAAGGGCTGGTGAAATCCACTGCCTGGGTATTACATTCTGGGTTTTACAGCAACCCATATTTGTCAGAAAAACTTTATACTGTAGAAGAGTATTAGTGGAAGAGGAGGAGGCATGGGTTGTGAAATCTGCAGACTGCATCATGAAAGAGAAGGCAAAATCCGGACTAGAGATGTCAGCATTGGAAGCACACCCAGTTGCAGTAGGGCTCTCTCCCCACCTGCTATCGCTTGTGCCTTGGATCTTTGTTGGGAAAGGGAAAGGAAAGTGGCACCACACATCGCTGGGTGGCCGTGCCAATGCTAGTGGACCAAGATGGATTTGCCTGCCAAGCAAATTTCTGTGGGAAAAAAATTAGAAAAGGAAACATGAGCTGAATTTTGCTGAGTACCTGCCTCTTTGGTGGAGCCAGTAAGGAATGTAGCTCACAGCGCTTGTGCTTTCAGGGGAACCGGACAGTGGCTGTTGGACAGTTTCCTCTGTGACCCATGTCAAAAAATGAGTCATATTTAATTAATTAAAAGCAATTATTTAAAAAAATTAAAACTTTGTATTTAGTATGTGTTCTTTATATGTGGCTATCCTTGGAGTAAAGAGTCCTTGCTTTGTATATTATGTAAGCAAATACTGTACGTAAATTATTTGATTGTTTGAGAAATTAAAACAACTCTTTCATTATTTAGTAACAAGAATTAAGATGCTAACTGACCATTTTGGCAACACCCTTTCTCACTTTGGCCATGTTCCTCTTGGGAGTGCAACCCCTGAACTGCTGAAAAATGGCCCTACCAGAGTAGCTAATTCACGCAATACTGTATAATAATTATGCAGGAGCAAGTCCCATTATGCTCAGTTGATCTTTCTCCCAGGTGAGTGTACTTAGAATTGTAGCCTTAAAAACAAGAGACACTGGATTTTGGGGACAGAAAATTACTGGTTTTGTTATGAGGACATAATTGTTTTTCCACTCATTTTGTTGAAGTCGGTAGCCTCACTTAACCAGTGAACCTGGCTATATTCCCTGGCTATATTCCTCTGTAAATGGGAATGTAATTCTTTCACATCCTTTGTTACCCTGCATTGTAAAAAAAAATGTCTGCATTAGATTCCAAATCAACGTATGGGATATTATTAGCTGTGTCACCCACAAAGAGATAAAAATCCTGGTGACAGGAGCTATGGATGCCTTAAGAGCTGAGACTGGCCGCTGAGAAGTCCGGAAGCCAGCTCTTTCTTCTGTGTGGCTTGTAGTATGTATAAATGGGGTGAAGAGGCCTCATCTTGCTGATAATGCACATCAACACGAAAGCTACAGGACTGTTTATACTTATTGGAGTCAAGCAGTGGGGCCAAGATTTGCAGGGCCAAAGCCCAAGAATTTTCTGAGTAGCAAGGGCTATATAACATCACCTGTCACCCTCGGTAGGCTTCTTGGCTTAAGTGCAATGCCACAGGAACTAGGAGAGAAAAGGATTTTCCAAGGAACAGTATACTGTCACAAGCTATCCCTCTTGTAAGCAGAAATAGATGTTTTGATCCTCAACAAGCAATTAAGGGCTTTTCACTTTACAAAAGCGGTGCCTCCTATTTGTTGATAAAGTCAGGCCCAGCTGGCTGACTTTTGGACTGTCCTTTAGGGAAGTAGCCCCATGGGTTGTCACAATGCATCCCTACACTCACCAATTCACCAGTACATCACCACCATCTCACTAGTGCTGGGCGTTACTGAGCATGCTCAGTAAGACATGCTCACCTTTGAAGAAAAGGGCTCAGCACCAGGCTGCTTGGCACCCTGCGAGATCCAGCTGGCCATGCTATACACACGATGGCTCTGAATCCTTCCGTGTGATGTACGAAATGGGTGCCAACAAGCATGTAACAGGCTCCTCTTTATTTTCCTCTGTAAAAGGCTGCTGTGTTCGCGTATGTAAGTTTATTATTTGGAGGCTAAACTGAGTTCGGTGGCACTTTGAAGGAAGCGTGCTTAAAACTAGTCCGTGTTACGTCCGCCTCCCCAGTTGTTTGGGACTACAGCTCTCATTATCCCCTGTCAGCATGACCCATGGCTGTGCAAGCTGAGAATGACAGGATGGGAATCCAGCACAAAGAAAGGTTGCTTGAGCCATAAGCCATGCGCTAGTTCGCTGCGCAGGCAAACCTGTTCGCTGCCTGGGCAGCTGCCTTTCTGAGGTCTGCAAAGGAAGGCTCGGCTGCCTGCCAGCATGTTTCCTCGCACGGAGGTCTCCCTGAGTCCAACGGGACGTGCTCCCCCAAGCAACCCCGAATCATAAGCGCAGTGGTTAGCAGCGAGTGGGATTCGTTTGGGGTCGTCAGTGCGCCGAGTTTCTCGCCAGACCTTGCGGCCATTTCGGGACGCCTGGCCCTTTAACGGCTGGCCCCGCCCCCCCCGCCTTTTTGGCGAATGTTGCCCGAGCGAGGCCAGCAGGCAGCCTTGCGTGTAAGGTAGGCGTTGCGTAGGGCGAAGGCGGGGTAAGGCGCAGGCGCTCGAGGGCCCCTCCGGCCGCCGCCCCCCCACCCCGCGCACCTGGCGCGCGACCCCCCAGGTCCGCAGGCCTGCCGAGGGAGTGTCCCTGGAGAGAGAGAGAGAGAGGCCGGGAAGCCTAGGCTGGGCAGCCGGCGGGAAGCGAGGCCTTGCAAAGCCTGGTGAGCTGGTGGGAGAAGCAGCCTTGCCGGGCGGGCGTGGGAGTCGGCCTGGGGTCCAGCCCCGGGGACCGTGGCGCCGGGCGAAGGGGAGTCACTCCTGGAAGGGTTATCGCCCTCCCTCCCCCCCAGCCTCGGCGACCGTGGCGTTTCTCGGGGTGTGACCGGAGCCCGCGGATAAGCCTCGGAGCCTGTTCCCAGTGGCCCAGGAACGTGTAAAGTCGCCATGGAAGGAGCACTTCCGAGCATGGTTAGAGTTGCATTTGGCTTCCTGCCGAGGAACCAAAACCCAGCCTGTAGGTCCAGCAGAGGGCGAAAACTACGTTTGCCGCCACTGGCCATGAGCTGATGAGGAGAGGTGGGCAGGCCGGCTCTTGAGTATCGCATCTGGAGGTTGCATGTGCTTGGGACATTCACACGTTATGTATACAGGGGCTCAAGGGGTGCAGTTGTAGTGGTGCAGTCTCTTTTTGGGCTTGTTACCCCAGCATCTTCCTCTTTAGAGGTACTCCTCTAAACCTACTATTAGGTTTTTTTTTTGGTTTTTTTTTTTTAGCAGGGGACAGTTAATCAGGATGAATCAATGCTGGAGCTCAACTTCTCATGGGCTGTTGGATGCATTTGGGAAATCAGCTCTGTAGCTGAGGCACAAACATGCATCAGGTCATGCAGCCCCCCCATAGATAGTTCCTCATCACTTTCTGACTGTACTTATCTTGCCACTGTTTCTCCTCTGGGCAGGTGAGGGTCGTGTGGGTGCCGTGTTCTCCTGCTGCCTGCCATGGCCATGAGAGAGCTGGTGGAGCCAGAATGTGGGGGGTCCAATCCTCTGATGAAGTTGGCCAGCCACTTCACTCAGGACAAGGGCCTGCAGCAAGAGGGGCTTCAGGGCCCCATGACTTGGCCTCCCACAACACCGGGGGCTGAGGTGGTAAGTATAACAGAGGTGGAAGGCGTCTATAATTTCCCAGGGTCTCCTATTTTGGAGGTAGGGTGGGAGAAGAGCTTCCTGGGAATACTGGGAGCGTTGCATGGGAAGTGTGGAGGTTATCTGGCTCAAGGTGAGCATCTAGCAGTGCTTTAGGGGCAAGCTTGATACCATTTGTGATGTGTGCTGGTTGAGGAATTGCCACTCATCAGAAGAAAAGTGATCTTTTGAATGATGGTTTTTAGAGCTGTTACGGTGTGGTGGTTAGGAGAGTGAGCTGCCACTTGGTATGTATCACTGGGTATGCCCTTAATCTGGGGTGTAGAACTGCATAAGGATGATACTGTCTTGTCATATAAATTTGTTGTAATTTCCAAAGCAATGTATGCCATAAGTGAGTTTCGAGACAGAGGGTTTCTTCTTCTAAGGAAAGAAACACACACAAAGTACACACACTGTGCAACTATTCCATATTTCCTGCAAACATCCCCCCCAAATAAGAAAAAAAGTAGTTAAAAAGGGATGGGAAAATATAAGAGAGCTGCAAATGGAAGATACTACCATTTGGACCTGGTAAAAAAATTCCAGAGATGAGGCTGTGCAATTGTATTCTATGTAGAAGCCTCGTCTGGAAGTACACTAATAGTTGTGGGTTAAGAACATGCTTATATCCCTTAAACACATCTTCCTTGTAGCCAACAGTGGAAGTTTCTGGAGGTAGCGGTTGCTTGTTGCTTGCCACTGGGTGGGTTGCTTCCTTGGCCAGTTCCTATGTATAGGAATCATATCGACCATATAGGCGGGATATAAATAGAATAAATAAATAAAATAAAATATAATTTCTCCATAAAAACATTCCTTCTTCCCCAAGCCACCCTTGTCTGTCACTTTTGGAAAGCGGGAGGGTTGTTTACTGTCATTTAGCTCCTGTCTGTTTCCTCTGTTTAAGCTCCTTATGTTTCTGATGCCCGATTTATAATCAGGTCTGCCAGGATAACACATATGTATGTATAACCCAGTGCTGTTCCTGAGAAGTGGTTGACAATCTTCTCCCCCGTGTTAGGCTTTGAGCTATTCAGGATAGGAGTGTTCCTGCAGGGTGTTTATGGTATTGCTTATATCTCAGAAATCCACTGCTGAAATGTGTCCATCTCTTGCTGGGTAGGGCAGGGTGGGGCATCATCTCATCTCCAACCCCAGGCTTGGTGCAGGAGAGGAGGGGAGTGTTCTTATCTTAGCTCTTACCTCACACCACTTTTCATGCCTTTCCTATGTATCAGAAGTACAAAATTAAAACAAGCCTGTCTCTTGTTCGATGGGTTGGGGTGAGGGCATCATCCTGCAGTTGCATAGCACAGGAGAGGCACTCAGTGTTTCAGAGGAAGTCTGAGACCTCTGCTTACAGTAGTGAACATGCATCCCCAGGGGATTGGCATTTGTGAAATTTACCTTTTCACACTACCCTGTAACTCTGGGCCCTGTTCTTGGTGTAGAGCTGGTAGTTTTGCTCAGGCCGGAAGTAGGCTTGCTCACCTCCCATGTGTGTTGGAGCGGGGCGGAGATACTGGGTGGGCTTGTCGCCTGATGGGGATGTCTGTGGTGCCTGAAGAACTCAGATGAGTGAAGTTGGACATTGCTCAGTTGAGGATACCAGGTATTGGTCAGAACCAGTGATACAAACATTCTGATTATATGTCTACTATATGTTAGTTGAGAAAACAAAAGCCATAGTAGAAGTAGGTGTTACTGTTTCCTAGTATGAAGGCAGGAGGCCTGTTATCACTTTGCGAGATGAAGAAAAGGACATGTGAGAAGGAGGAAATTCATTGCACTCATGTCCTCTGAAGGAGATGTGGCATTTCAGGGGAGATGAAGGAAAGTGAAAATTCAAATCAGCTTCACATCATATCCCAATGAGGTTATCCTTTGCAATTGCAGTTGTAGCACCAGCTAACTCAATTTGTTGCTTTACAGGTGTCCAAACCTCTTGGAAGAGCCTCTGAAGATGAAGTAAGACCTTCTATGTTTCTTTTCCCTGTCCCTTACCTATGTTTTCTTTTCCAGAGAGAATAGTCTTAATAGCATTTTAGAGACTACTAAGTTTATCATGGCATACAAAGGTACATAGATTGCCACTTGTTTAGTCTAAAAAAGGATGCTGTAATAAAATGTATTTGTTCTTGAAAGTGCTGTGAGATTCTGGCTGAAGTCCAGTTGGCACAACTCTGCCAGGTATGATGATGATGTCATCATACAGGGATGTTAATCATGATTTTAATTTTATTAAAAAAATTTATTCCATGCTTCCCTGGGGCCAACTTTAGGTTCCAAAGCTTCCTAGGAACCCCTTTTTTTGCCCTGGGGAAGCCTTTGGGATGGGTGGTGGATGAGGAGGAAGTCTTTAATATAAGAAAAACACATTTACACCTGATGGAGATGTGCAACTGGATTTCAGCCTCTGTGCGGCTCTATGTTGTTTCCATCACCATATGGTTGTTATTCTTCACATGTACGTTCCTTTTAGCTGGTGGCTGAGTTCCTTCAAGAGCAAAATGGCCCCTTGCTGTCCCGAGCCCCACAGACATTCAAGATGGACGATCTGCTGGCTGAAATGCAAGAGATAGAGCAGTCTAGTTTCCGGCAGGCCCCACAGCGAGGTCAGTGTGATTAGAGAACAGGAAGAGCCCCAATGCTGACGTCAGTGATAGAATTGGGCTTGTTAGATGGGAATGTGTATGTAACTGAGTAAATTTGAGAAGAAGAATGGATTCTGCCCTGTGCCACTGTTTCTTTCACCCGTGTGAGTGGAGCAAAGCTAGTACTTAGATACACATTTTGACTTATTGCCCCATGTTCTTCAGCTCCTGGGGTGGCTGCCTTAGCTTTGTCTGAGAACTGGACGCAAGAGTTCCTTGATGCTGCTGACCCTACGGTTGATGTTGCCACGGATTACAATGAGGCTGACTGGTCCCAAGAGTTCATTGCTGAAGTTACAGGTCAGGCTGACGTTGGGAGGGACTGGGCGTTTTTCATACTGGAGCTCTTTAATGTCTTGGCTCCTTACCTGTTAACCGGGCTTCTGTCTCTTCTCATGTAACTTCCTGTGTGTTTGTGTACTTATTGCCTTTTCAGTTTGTTCTGGTTGTCTGATAAAGTGTCTGAGGAAAAAGCAAAGGCACTGTACTAATGAAGCGTTCTTGCACGAATGGTACTTTGTTCTCTGTCCTTGGCCGATTTTGTTTTTAAAGGGCTAGCTCAAGGCATTTGGTTGTCTGAGGTGGGGGCAAAGGGCAGCCTTCACTGTTAGGGTGCATAGTCCTTAACGGCAAACAAGTTATTTTGACACAATCACCCCTTCCTGCTTCTTGGCAGTTTAAAAAAAAAAAAAAAAAGACAATCACAATAATGAAACTAATAATAACTTCCTACCTTTTTAATGATACCAAAAATGTGCTGCCTCACTTGGCCTAATTATAAGACTACTTTTGATCCACTTGTTCTGAGTAGCCTTGCTTATATTCATTTTTAATATTGAGGTTCTTCAGGCACTCCAAGGGTGCAGTTGTGTTACACTGTCCCAGCATCAACCACAGTGACTTGTAACAAAAGATGATATTTAGTATGACACAGGTTTTCATAAACTAGATTTGATGACATCAGATGCATGAAGGATTATCCTCAGATGGCCTATATAGATCTTCTTAAGCGATTGCTGAAAAAGTGTACGGTAATTGTACTCCCCCGTGCCATTCCTTTTAAAGATCTGCTGGGATTTTGTCAATTTCTAAGCCATTCTTACCACTTGACATTTTGTCTATATCTTCGTCTCTCCCCTCCCTGGTAACCTACATATGTCATGGGTGCAGTCTGAGCTACTTTCCTTTTGTCCTTCAGTCATTTCAGAGATCAAGAGCTTTGCCTTTTTACTATGGCTGATGCCAGGTGGGTCAGAATTGCTGTTGCAACCCCTCCTTCCTCAGTCTTTTCTTCTTTGCTCCCCTGAATTTCTCCATTCTGGCATTCCAGTTTCTTTACAAAATCTCTGTTGCTATTATCTCATCTCCAGTTGTGTCTGGAGGGGAGCAATATTCCAATTAGGGAGCTCAATTAAAGTTATTGCTGATTTTATTACTGTATCTTAGCTGTCACATTCACCACCTCTGATCCAAGTAAAACTATTAAGAGTCCTACAGATTTTAGTAGCTGGAATCCTGTTTATGTAAATGATCATGCAAAGATGATCACATATGCATTCTCCCTCTCTTATACCTTGTGTTTATGAGCAACAAGCACACAGCTGCTTGTGTGACTGATCACATGAAGGGGAGCCAGCAGGAGAGTGAGAAACACTGAGTGATTCCCCTTAAGCCATGGGTTTTCTCCAGTTGGATTTTCAGCAGCAGGTTATAATTGTGACTGAATTGTTTACACCAGGGACCTTGTTTTGGCTACGTCTAGCAGTTCGAAAGCATGTAAATGTGAGTAGATAAATAGGTACCACCACGGTGGGAAGGAAATGGCATTCTGTGTTTAGTCGCGCTGGCTACTTGACCACGGAAACTGTCTATGGACAAATGTTGGCTCTACAGCTTGGAAACGGAGATGAGCACCACCCCCTAGAGTCAGACACGACTTGACAATTTGTCAAGGGGAACTTTACCTTTACCTAGCCAGAAAGATGTATCTGCCTGTTCAGAGTATCTAATTTATAATTATGTCATCTTGTTATCTGACATTCACCTGCTTGGCAAAGTCCCTGGTAATCCTTGGTATCCTTGTTAAGAGAAACCCAAGTAGAAGGGCTGCATTTGGGAAGAGCACTTCTGGGGGCCCTAGTGCAGTAAGGTCAGTGGTCTTACATGGTCTAGAACAGGGCTCCCCAACCCCCAGTCCGTGGCTTGGTGCCATTCTGTGGGCTTCCCAGGACTGGGCCACGGAGACAGATCTCCACCGTCTCCCCATTCCTGTGCCCCTGCCCCCCCCCGCGTGTGGAGCCCGCCCACCCAACCGGTCCGCGGTTCCAAAAAGGTTGGGGACCACTGGTCTAGAAGACAGTCCTGTGTTGTGTTCATCCTCAGTGATTGTTGCTGTTCTCAATGGTGTTCAATAGCTCACCTTACCAGCATCAGAAAGGAGGAATCGCACCATCTCTTAAATCCTCTTTTGAAGTCTCTTCTAATTCTGTTTTTTTTGCAAAGATCCCTTGTCTGTGTCTCCTGCCAAGTGGGCAGAAGAATATTTGGAGCAGTCAGAGGAGAAGTTGTGGCTGGGAGAATCAGAAGACCAAACACTGGCTGACAAATGGTGAGTACTTCTCTAGTTTCTCCTTGTATTTTAGAGTGAGTTGTTCAGGATCAGAGCTGGCAGATCCCTGTCTTGGACGTTCTGGGTCTGTAAGAGTTCCAAATCACTTCTCAGAAGATTCAGATTATCGGAAATTAATGACTTTTTTTGGGGGGGTGTAGATTATAATAAATATTAATTAATTTTACTCCCTTCATGAAATAGATGTGCCTGTTGTTCCTAAGGGAATGTACATGAAGAGTGGCCAGATGATCAACAGCTGGCCAGAACAGTGTTTGATCCCCTCTTGGTTTCTCGAGTAAAGTGGGCCTGATCAGCTGTCTGTGAGGCCAAGGGCAATAGCGCAAGCCTTTTCTATGTTCCTAGGGTGGTACCATCATAGGAGCCTAAGAAAAGCACAAAGTAGGTGTGAGTTTCATTTACCTTTGGATCCTGGCCTGGAGGCCACAGTGAGGGCAAAATGTTAACACTGTTCCTTCTTTCATACCATACTCATCGTCTACATTGCCTCCACCTTGGCAGCTTTTTACTTTTTACTAAAGAAAAGACAAGTGTAGAGGCTATTTCTGTCTTGCCCAGTTTGGTCCTAGGACGCCAAACATACACCCCACCCAATAGCCAAAACCGGATGGTGGTTCTAATTATACATTCCTTACCTAAATGGTATGATGTCTGTCTGGATTGAGTCCACTGGTTGCATAGCGGATATGCTGCTATACTCCCACTCATCCTCTGTAGTACTAAATGTGGCACACTGTAGCGCAAATGGGAAGGGAAGAAGGCTGTGATGCACAACCTGCAAGATGGTTTGTATTTGCTTTGGACATCATCGGATAAGTAGTATTTCCACTGAGACTCCTCCCAGACAGAGAGACTAAAGCCCCTTGTATCCATATCCTGGGAGTCTGTAGGTCAGAAAATGTAATGTTTTGTGTGGGGGAGGTGCCTTTCAAGACTGCTCCAAAAATTCAGCTGATCCTGAATAGAGCTAGGCTGATGGCCCAAATAACCAGAACACATCTTGCCAGTGCTTACCAAATATATTTCCTGGCTACTGATTTGTTGCTGAGGCTCAGTTCAAAGTGCTGGTATTTGCTTTTTAAACTGTCTCCAACTGGGAGTTTGGAATCTCAGGGATCACCTAGTTTCACATAAACCTGCTTGAATACTGCAGTCATGTTCTGATTTGCTTCGCTGCCTGACCTGAGAGAGATGTGATTCTGGAAATTCCTCCCCAGCATTGAGCCTTCTCTCTTCCCAGTTCCATATGTGGAATGTGTCTTTGTCCATTTTCACTTACCTAGGCCGTCTAATTATTTTAAAGGATTAGAAAAACTGTTCTTGATTTCAGCTCCTTTCTGCTGATGCGTTGTTATTGGAATGGCTGTGTTTTGATTATTTCAGTTTGAAAGCCCTCTTTGCAACTGTCGTGCAGACTGGAGCCTGACATTATCTATGATAACAGCATATGTTATGTTTGTCTCAGTATAGCTCTTAAGGCTATGAAAACTAAACACCTAAAACTTAGCATACCTACTAGGGCCCTCTAAGCATGTGCATGGGAATGTTATTTGGTTTGTAAGATATATTTAATCAATTAAAATTAACGGTATCCTTATATTTGAAGCTTGCACTAGAACCTTCAGCTTTGAAGTGGTACATTTCTCTGATCAAGGTCTAGGTTTACAATTGATATACTTTGAAGCCAGGGACGGTAATTCAAGAGGTAGCGTTAGAGGGCTGACCTTGCCCCCATGTGGGTTAGTTCACATTCATGGACGTGGAGTGAGTAAATCTGTCCCTCTGGGGATTGTAGTGGCCTACTATGCCAGAAAAGCTGGCCTGACGGACCTGCATGACATGGATTTCTTCACCTCAGGTGAACAAGTATGTGGAATTCCAACAGCTGGATAATTTTGCTCAGAAGTTTTAGCCTGTCAAACGAGCTAATCTAACCTCTGTGAAGCCAGCTACTTTTACTGTTAAATCAAATAAGTGAATGGAGATCTTGTAGTACTATGTGAAACCCCCATCTTCACTGGTTTGAAGCATAACATCATTTTAGCTTGATTTTGAATCAAGTTTGTTCTTTCTGACCATAGGTATGAGGAATACCAGCCTGAAGATGATCTCAAGAAGACTGCCAATGACTTTCTCTCAAAAGTTGATGATCCTAAGCTGAATGACTCTGAGGTAAAAGGACGTCCTGCATTCTCTTCATAGGGCACTTGGCATATTTGTTACACTAGTAGGTGGAGAGAGAACATTAGCGTGTGTGGGCATTTGTTCTGTTGGCTTCCTTTTTCTTGCTTGTGGTCAGCCAGGCCCACAGGCTATCTGTTGTTGTTTGAATGAGGCTAGTCCTTATGTGATGACTTCATCGGGTTACTTTTAATAGAGGGAAGTATTCCTGAGGAAAAATGAAAATGACATTCACATCTTCAGACAAAATAGTTTTCATGATCATTTTTTTCAGCATGAAAGTGCTCTCTCTCTCTCTCTCTCTCTCTCTCTCTCTCTCTCTCTCTCTCTCTGTCTCTCTCTCTCTCTCTACTTTACCTCATAAAGGGTAGGGTACCTAGAATGTGCTAGACTGTCTGATACCCAGTATACTGTAAGCCTATGCAGTCACGCTAAAAATGGGAGAGTCCTAAGCGCTGCCCGCTCAGGCTGTGGTTCCATTGTCCTCTTTTGCATGGAGGGTGACAAGTCTGTCTGGGATAGCCTCTGGGTTCTCATTCCTATTCCCCACGGATACAGTACCCTTCCCCTTTCAGATGCATTATCCTTCCTGCATAGAAAGCGATGGAAATGACTGGAAGGGGACCACTGCTAAGTCTTCTGCTACTTGCCTGGTTAATTTCCAAGGATTCAGAGCAATGGATTAGAGGTCTTGGCTTGGACTCGTGGGGTCCTTGCTCATCTTGTGTAGCTATGAACTCCACTGTGATGTTTTGGTCGATCTGTTGACTGGTTGCAGAGATAATTAAACCTGCATAACCCAGAGATCCATTGTGTAAGCAAGCATGGGATCGAAATGTGCTAGCCTGGGAACTCCTCATTTAGCCATAGGTTTTCAGCTTCCAACACTGCAGCCATGGTAGGCTCCTGGTATAGGTACCACCTCTTGATCTCTTTTCAAAATGGTTACGCAGCTGGAAAAATGCAAATTGATCCACTGTGAAGTCAAACCTGGGAAGTTGGGTTTCCCTGGTTTAATTTGTAGTTGATGGCACGGGAATCAGCAGGGATAGCAGGAGAGAACTGGTACTCAGCCTTGTTTGCAGGTGGCTAACAGTTTGAATCTGCTGCTCCCCCCACCTGCTGTCTGCATCTGCTTGTTTCCCTCTTCCCTTCCTGTTCCTGTTCCATTTCCTTTCTTTTTCTTTGATTTTAAGGGATTGCTGAAATGGCACAGGACTGATGGATAACTTCCTCTCCAATCTCTCTGCCAACTCCTCACTTCTTTTCTTCCTTTGGTCATCTAGCTGCCGTAGTGTGTGGGCAGCAAGCCTTAAAAGAAAAGAAAAAATCGGAACAGGAAGGGGAAAGGAAGAGGAAAACAAGCAGACCCAGGCACCCAGTATGAAAGGGAGAGGATTCAAACAGCAGCCAGTTCCCCCCCTGCCTTGCCTCTCTCACTGTTGCTGTAACTGGGTGGAATGGCTTTAAATAGAACAGCTACAAGCTCCTCTACATTGACTCAAGTAATCACACCACCTGAACCAATGCAAATGTATTGGATTCCAAAAATTCAAACCTCCAGAAGTGAAGTTATCAACTATAGATGGGGTTGGAGAAGAATTCCAGGCGGATTTACATTGACTTTTAATCACGCGATCAATGGAAAATAATGCGAATCAGACCGTCCCAATACCAGAGCAATTCCCACATTATTTGTCAGTTTAGTCACCACCATACTCTCATATAGGCCAGAATACCCTTAGTGTTTTCATAATGTTTGCATAACTTGTTGTGTGTGATTGAGGTGCTGCAGCAGTCCATGGTTGTGTGCCTGGTCATGTACCTGATTGCACAACTGAGGGGCACCCCATAGCTCTGTAAGTTGATCACAATTAGCTGCAGCAAGTTATGCAGATTTTCTGTAGACATCATAGGATTCTGGCCATAGTGTCTTTCTCTTCCAGCCTCTCTGTTGCACTCATTTGTTGTTGAATTGCAATAATATATTCTTCTTAAAGTTAGGAATCCAATGTACTCAAGTCAGATCTGCTGCTATTACTTTTTTTTATAAGTGACCCAGGACAAAATGGGATTGTAAAGTGGCAGCATGACCCAGAGGTGAGAACTGGGCTTCGTTCCTCCACCCTCCCTTCTTGGAATAGACTTCCAGGAAGTGCATTATTTATCCTGTGCAGTTGTTTAAATGACCACCTTGTGATTCTTTGAGGCCGACTGAGTTTCCTCTTTTCTCCTTTCCTCTTGGGTCTGCTCAGTTGGGGGTCCGAGCTAGCCAAGGTACAAAATGGTTGCGAAAGTGTCAGGCCTGAACAGTGATGCTCTCTGCCTATGTCTCCTTTCTTCATGCAGTTCCTAAAGTTTGTCCGCCAGATTGGAGATGGGAGGGTGTCCATCGAGGCAAATCGGGTGACCATTATTCCCAGAGACCAGGATCAGGCAGAGCAATGGGCTACTGAGTTTATACAGCAGCAGGTAGGACTCCTTGCTGCTCAGGGGGCGTAAGTTGCCTTGCAGCCTGCTCTGTGTAGCTAGTAAGGTACCTTTTCACTGATGCAGGACAAAGAAGTAAGATTGTGCAACTGGAGCAGAGCAGCATGTAGTCTAGGCCCAAAGAAAAACCCTTCTAGTCATAATTCTGTTTTGATGGTCCCAGTGTTCCTCCCTTCATATTTCCTGCTCAGAAACAGGATCCTGTACAATGTGTTTATTCTTAACAGGGGGGAAAGTCTCTTCCTGCTATATTCTCTTCCTAGAATTCCTCTGAGGCCTGGGTTGATCAGTTTGCACGCCCCAGAGATGTGCTGGGCTTGGATCCAGAGTTTGAACAAGCCAAGACTGCTGTGGAGGTAATGCAGCCTTGGGGAGACAGAAATGAAGCCCCCCTTCAAAGGGTTGAGGCTTTTGATACCGGAAACCAGAGGGAGCCTATTTGAGATTCCTTTTTTTCACTTTTGTTAGTCAGATGTGGATTTCTGGGACAAGCTGCAGGCTGAGTGGGAAGAAATGGCCAAGCGAGACGCTGAGGCCCATCCTTGGTTGTCGGACTACGAGGATCTCGCCAGCTCCACTTACGACAAGGTATTGATGTAGAGAACGTGCAATCCCTGGGGCTTCCGCCTGTCTGCAGCAGCTGCTGCTGCTTCCACTTCGCTGTCTGTCCTCCTGTTTCCTCTTGGCTGTGCAAGTGGGGAAGTATTTTTCTACATTCTCCCCCTGGCCTGATCCCACATACTTTTGCCCTCCTCACTGTTCACATGAACACACTTTGGTCATTCTCCTGCCTCCCCCTGTCTTTACTTCCTTGTTGGATCCTGTGGGAAGGAAGCAGCCAGCAATTAAAGGATCCAGTTAAGGGATGTTTATGGGTTCTGGATGTTGCACAGGTGTATCCTTCGGTAGCATTTCCTCCTCCCCACATGCTCCCATGGAGTGAAAAAGTGGGAAGGGCTCTGCCTGCCTACCCGGGCATCTTCCCCAGCAAGGACAGCAGCAGCTGCTTTGTTTTTCCCTTTGCCTGACAGGGATACCAGTTTGAGGAAGAAAACCCTGTGCGGGACCATCCTCGTGCTTTTGAAGAAGGGCTGAAATGCTTGGAGGAGGGAGATCTCCCCAATGCTGTCTTGTTCTTTGAGGCTGCTGTTCAGCAGAGCCCTGATCACATGGAGGTGAGCGAGCCGGGACGGGAGAGCAGCACTCCGGGTTACGCTTCAGTTTAATGGGATCAGGGCTGGTTGGCCTAGGGGTAGCCCCTTGTGTGCTGCTAGAGAACGCTTCATACTGTGACTGTGTGATACTGGGATAAATTTGGGGCTGCTTTGAAACCGCACTGCTTTTCTCTCTTTGACCAAGCAGCCATTTAACACAGATAAGGAACCACTTAAGGCAAATGCAGAGATGTCTGGGTTGGCCATGGTAACAGATTCCAAATAACTCTTAGTAATCAGTTGCTTCAGATTTCTCAGGGAGCAGCATAATGACTTCAAAGCATCCATTGCCAACCAGTTTATTTGTGGCATCCACTGATGTTTCCCCCTCTCCCTGCCTCCCCAGTATCTCAAACGATGGGCATGTAGAGAAAGGATGGAGCAAGAAATGGGGCTCAAAAGTCTGTTCCCCATCTAGCAGAGCAGGTTGCTTTAAAAAGCTGCCTTGTGTTCCTTGTCCTGTCTCTGTTAGGCCTGGCAGTATCTGGGAACGACGCAAGCAGAGAATGAGCAGGAGCTTGCCGCGATCAGCGCCCTCAGGCGGTGAGTAGCTTGCATGGCAGAGGGACTCCTTGGTGTGGGCATATTTAGGGTTGCAGGGAGACAGTGGCTATCACTAGCGGTTCTGGTATAAGAGAAGTTAAATCTGACTATTTCATGATTTACAGATAAAGCCTCGCTTCTCCTACATGTCTGAAACCAAATCTATCAAAGCATCTGTAGCTGCTTGCAACAGATGGTTTGATTGATTCTGCCCCAATAATGCAATGACTACTGATTATAGATTTATATATCACCCATTAGTGCAATTAGTACTCTGGGTGGTTTACAAGCTATCAGAATCTCTGTCGGGAAGAATCTTGGAACAGAGTTATTTCCAGCAAGCGTATTTGATTTAGCAGCCGAGAAGCATCTGAACCTTCCTAGCCAACAGGACTCTTCACTGGTTTGCAATGATTAGCAGCAGCAAGGTGACCGTGTTAGGGCAAAGATGGGCAAGTTGTTGCCCCCCAAAATGCTGTTGGCCTGCAGCTCCCATGAGCCTTTCCTGCTGGCTATTGTATTAAGCGTAGTGCCAGATCACAAACAACTCCAAGTTAGGATGCTTGCAATATAACGGTGCCAGTTGTGGGATACAGGATTTATTGTAAATGATTATAACAATGTACTAGATGACTGTTACAGAGCAAGGTGGTATCATCTTGTGTGGCCCTTAGTGATCCAGCAGACATCCTTCTTTGGAACAGAAGAGTTGCCTGAACAGCAGCTGGCTCGTTGGCCTGAACAGGAGGCCAACACCCAACAGGTTAACAGTGGGGTCTATACCTTAGGCCTGTCTGATTTGGAACCTGCTAGAAGTTTGGAGTTAGGAGAGGCTGCTAGCTTGTGTGGGCATCGCCTCCTAACAGGGATTAGCTAGACAAGTTATTTGGCACCTTTCTTGGCAATGAAAATTCACACTTTGGGCCAGTTTTCACAGTTATTGAAGCTAGAGTTTCTGGGTCTTGTCGTCCAACAGTATCTGGATGCAAGCTGTCCACCCCCCGTTTTAGGTTGAGGCAAGGATACACCAGTTGTGTCCCAGCTGTGTGCTTTTGCCTCTCTCCCACAGGTGTCTGGAGTTGCAGCCTGGAAACCTCACAGCACTCATGGCCTTGGCAGTCAGTTTCACCAATGAGTCATTGCAGAAGCAAGCCTGTGAAACCCTGCGTGATTGGTTGCACCACAACCCTGCCTATAGTCATTTGGTGGGGAAGGAGCCTGAAGCAGAGAGCGTTGATTCAGGTCTTGGGCCCCCCAAGCGTATCCTGGGCTCCCTCTTGACGGAGTGAGTTCGAGGGAAGGGAAGAATGGGCTGGAACTGGGCAAGAGGGGCCGTGGTGGCAGTGAGACTTCAGTTGGGGTAGGATTTCATTACCATGCCTCTCTCTTTTGGTTCTTTCCACCTCCACCCCCTAGCTCACTCTTTGTTGAAATCAAAGAACTGTTTTTGGCAGCAGTACGGAGTAACACTTCTGCTGTGGATCCAGATGTGCAATGTGGTTTGGGCGTTCTCTTCAACCTGAGTGGGGAATATGAGAAGGCTGTGGACTGCTTCACTGCTGCGCTGAGCACCCGCCCAAATGTAAGGAAGACACAGGGAAGAGGGTGGCAGGATTAGAAGGCAAAGTTGTGAAACAGGGTCTTGTTCTAAGGTGGTTCTTTCTTTTTGTCTTATTTGTCTTATTTTCATTGGATTCCATATCCCAGAATTCTGCAGGAATTCTCTGCTGGAATTCTGGGAGTTTTGGTCCACAAACATACATTTCACTCATCTGGCAAAGAGCCGGCCTTGGAGGCTGCATGGGCTCCTCTGCCCTATGCTTCCTGTTGTTAATGTTTAAAAATAAAAAAGGAAGCTATTGTGGTGTTCCTGGGAGTTGTAGTTTGGGCGTCTAGTAAGCCCAGAATAGAGAGTGCTTTCTGAAGAACTGTGGTCTCGGAATTCTTGGAGAATTCTAGGAGTTTGGGAGCAAAAAAATATATATGAAAGAGCAGATCCCAAATGAATTCATTCCTGATTAAAGCTATCAAAAAGTGTCCCCAATTTCTTCTTTCTGCACAGCAGAAATAGGTTTTGGGGGCTTTATTAACAGACCAGACACATGAGGTCCCATGGTACTTCTGTCAGAGCAGGGTGAGAACCATGTGACCTTCATTATTATTATTTTTTGGAGTGCCATTCCAATCAGCCTTAGCTAGCATATACAATGGTGAGGCATTATGGGAGTTACAGTCCAACAAGAACATTTGGACAGCCACATGTTTTCATCCAAGCATTAGATGATTTAAAAAAACAACTGTGGAACTCTTAGAACTGTGTTTCAGGCAAAGAGCCCACATTCTATGACTCACCACAAAAGCCTCACAATCACTTTCCATAAGGAAAGTGGCTGTTGAGTGTCACAGAAAGAAAAAAAAAACTAGGAGTGGATTTATCATAGTTTGCTGCTGCAGGTTATCCAGAGGGAAACCAGTTCATTGATATCTAAGGCAGGAGTCTGAAAATATTGAGCAGTTATATAGCACTACCTGAGGATTCAAGAGTGCTCCCTCTATGTCATCTTAGTCAGGGCAACGAGGCATGTGTATCAGTATGCTCCCTTTTACCAATGAAGGACTTGAAGTTGAAAAACGAGCGTCTTGCCAGTTACAATCATGTGACAAAAATGAGATGTGAAGTAAGAATGTCTTAGTGGACTGTTCATGTTCTTAACTATTAGGTTATACCAATGATATATCTACATATTTGCAGAGTAAAGGCACGAGAAGTTAATGAGTGGAAGGATGAATCCTGAAACCTGTGGAACTTGCTGAGGCTGTGATGCCATTACATGGGGTGTGGCACCTGTGGATTTTCCTGTTTTTTCCCAAGTCTGACTGTTTAGCTCCTTTCTCTAGGACCATCTCTTGTGGAACAAGCTAGGAGCAACCTTGGCCAATGGCAACCGCAGTGAAGAAGCTGTGGCAGCCTACAGGCGGGCCCTGGAGCTGCAGCCGGGCTACATCCGCTCCCGCTACAACCTGGGCATCAGCTGCATCAACCTAGGGGCCCACAGGTAAGTTGGGGGTGAATAGGGGAAGGTAAAGAGTTGGCAAAGTCGCAGGGAGAGAAAAGAAAAGGCAGAAGAGGTCCAGTGTTCGAAATTTGTCTGATTTGGTGGAGCCCCCAAGTCTCCTGTGGTGATGGTGTGCTCGCACTTGTGAATGCTGAGGATCGTAGCTCACCATCTCTCTGTTAATGTTCTGGAACATAGATGGTTCTGTGTTAATTGTCAGCTTATATATCTCCACCTGTACTAGGTTAAGTATGAAAGCACATCACAAGAGGGATTTCTATAATACGAGTTAGCTAGTGTCAAAATGCCACGTTCACTCTCTCTTAGAGAGAGAGAGAGTGAACTCCTCAGCTGACTAGTTCTGTTCCCCAACTTGGTGGCCTCCAACTGTATTGCCTGGGGTGATGAGACTTCTTGGGGTTATTCTTTCTAATACATCTGGAGGGACCAAGTTGAGTTAAAGATAGGACATAACCACACATTTGTATAGCCTAGATTCTGTCCTTAAATCTTGATAAAGAGAGAGTAACAAGTGTATATTTTTCTGAAACCTTTTTTTTTTTGTAGCTTAACATTCTCCACTTTACCATTTTGTAATGTTCAGGGGAAGAACTGTCTTAAATTGGTGATGCTTCTATGTATTTGAGTTGCAAGATTTAAGTTGGGAGTAGAGCCAGCATGGCAGCATTTATTCCAATTATACAATTCCTCTGTATGGTTTTATAGTGTTATGGCTGAGAGGCACAAATGTACTTAACTTGCTGTTTTGATTGTGATGTCCAGGCAGATGTTTTCATTATCACATAACCCTCCCATATTCTCCTTTCATCCTCTATCAGAAAAGAAACAACTCTGTTAGGGGAGGGAAAGGTGGGGTGGTTACATGATGCCTTTTGATTGGCAACCATAGGAGCCCTTTGATGGGGAGCACCCATGATGCCCAGTGTTTGCAGCGAATCCTGTCTACTTGATTTTCATTATCTTATCTTGTGGTCTTGACAGAGAGGCTGTGGAGCACTTCCTAGAGGCTTTGCACATGCAGCAGAAGAGCCGGGGCCCACGAGGCCAGCAGGGTGCCATGTCTGACAACATCTGGAGCACTCTCCGTATGGCACTCTCCATGCTGGGCCAGAGTGACCTCTACGGGGCAGCCGATGCCCGAGACCTATCAACACTTCTACAAGCATTTGGTATCCAGCAGTGACTCCTGGATGGGCTCCCCTGTGAGTGCAGGATGGGCCCTCATCACCACTGATCTCTTTGTTCTTACCCCCTCAAACGCACACACACACACACACACACACACACAGAGTCTGTAGTGCAGCAATCTCCTTCCTGCTCTCAGAGAAGTAGCCATTCATCCACGTTGACACTCCCTGTCGGAATGGCCTCCAAGAGTCACTTGGGCGGGCTGCTATCTCATGTCCTGCGTTGGACTCTCAGGTGTAGAATTTAGCTTCCTGAAAACCTCTGTTGTACAGAACAGTTAACTGGCTGTCAGCCAATTCCTTTGATGGTACAGTACTTATTATACCCCACACTGATGTCCACCAGGCACAACTTTAAAATAGCAAGCTACTCCTATAGTCCTGGGAGTATACAATGAATAATTTTTGGGCCCCAAGAAAGGGAACTAGATCTTTGTGCTGGCATTGCACAGACTGCTCATTTTTAAATATGGTATTCTGTTTAAAGGAAAGGATCATGATGTAGAACTCTGGTCTCTTGACTTCAAAGGTGCTGCTAAAATGAAAGGTACAGCATAAACTGATTGAAAATATCTCATTGAGCCACCATATATGCAACAGCAGTTGTTTCTTCCCCTGGGGAAGTTGGGGGAAGCAGTTCTTCAGCTCTGCACTTAATCAAAGAAGAATTCTTCTGGGTTGTTGGAGTGAAATGGGGTCTAGCAGAAACCCCTCAAATGTGCAGGGCGGGACCTATGTCTTAATTATTCTTCTGCTAGATTGTTCTTGTAAAATAAAAGGAAGCTGGTTATCTTTTGTGCATATGATTTCCCCCCTTCTGTGTAATTGGCTCTTAAAATATAAATATATGTATATGATTTTTGTGGGGAAAATGTTTTTAAAATTGTAAAATATTTTGTATAATACAAGGGAAAGTAATTAAACCTGCCAAATTAGTTTGTCTGCTGTTTTACTTCATGCATGAACATTTTCTATTGATAGTGTCAGCTTCCTTTGTCTTTACCACTGCATATAGGTACAGTGGTGCCTCGCTTAACGAGTGCACCGTATAGCGATGTTTCCGTATAGCAATCCCTTTTTCGGGATCGCTATACGGAAACATCCCCGATCGTCGCAATGGGGAAAACCCGCATTGCGAAGATCGGGTATTGCGGCGGCCATTTTGGAGCCGCCGAACAGCTGATCGGCGGTTCCAAAATGGCCGCCGGAAGCCCGGAAATGGCTGCCGGCAGCCGTTTTCGCGCCCTGCCCTCGCTTAGCGAAGGCGCGAAAATGGCTGCCGGCAACTGGAATCCTCGCTGAACGGGTAAGTAACAAAGGTATTGGAAGGCATTAAACGAAGTTTAATGCGTTTCAATACATTTCCCCTACCCGTTTAGCGACGATTTCGCATAGCGAGGGTTAATCTGGAACGGATTAACCCTCGCTATGCGGGGCACCACTGTATATAAAACACAGAGCAGGAACAGACCATTTCCCTTCCTTCTGTGCACCTAAAACAATTAAGTTATGTCTGCTGCCAATTCTGAAACATATTTTTTTGTAATTATAGAGAAAAGCAGCAGCTTTGTATCTGTCTTTGCTTTTAAAGTTTCTGTTCTTGCCGTCTTGCATAGTAATCTGTAGTTCGTACTCTTTCTTTGACTTGGAGGCTCAGCTTTTCAAGGTTAGGTTCATGGGTTCTTTGACAAAATTCTATAATCAAGCAAAGGTTTTATCTTGGAAAAAAGAATAAACTTATCTCCACTTGTGCTTTTAAATACATTGGTGCCCCGCATTGCGACGATAATCCGTTCCGGAAAAATCATCGCTATCCGGATTCGTCGCTATGCGGAACTGAAAAGCCCATAGGAATGCATTAAACCCCGTTTAATGCGTTCCTATGGGCTTAAAACTCACCGTTATGCAAAAATCCTCCATACAGCCGTCATTTTCGCTGCCCGGTATGCGAGGAATGGACGTGAAAACACTGCGGGCGGCCATATTTTCCGGCGGCCATTTTGGAACCGCCGATCAGCTGTTTTTAAAACATTGCTATGCGAAAATCGGTAAGTGAAACAGCTTGCCGATCATCGCAAAGCGATTTTTTGCCATTAAAAAGATCGCAATGTGATCGCTTTTGCAATCGCAAAAAACAAATTGCTATGCGGATTCTTCATTAAACGGGGCGCTCGTTAAGCGAGGCACCACTGTACTTTTTTAAAGTCCTCAAATGCTTCCTCAGGGATCCTTCTCAAGTCCAGCATTCCTGCCCCCTTCTCACTAAGGGGGAAAAAGCAGGTGCTTGTATGTAAGGCCAGCTAGTGAATCTAGGGGTGAGGTTGGAACTATTCAGAAACAGTGCTTTTTCAAAATTTCATTCAACATGTTCAGTTCTTATGCCAAATTTATACTGACATTCTATGAATTTTTAGAAGTGTCTCAAATGCAAGTCAACTTGAATAGCAGACAGTATTCTAACAGGTTTCTTGTTATGTAGTGATGGTGGTGTGAAATCTGACAAATTAGATGCTTGAGCTTCCCGTCTCAGTGACTACCACTGTTAAAAGGAATAGGAAAACGTTCTCTAATTGTTCATCTGACCAGTAGCTGAAAGAATAGCTCATTAACATGATACCTTTTCCTGGCTTATCTGATCTCCCAACACGTCTTTCAGTACTGAAAGCTATAGAAAGTACACTGAGGCTACCATGTAATACTGTATCTGGAACAGCTTGTATTTAGGTGGATTCTTTTAAAAATTATTCTAGAAGACTAAGGATACTGGGGAACAAGTACATGTATCAGCATATGATGAAAATTGGGAAGAAAGTACAGTAGTCCTATTTTTAACAAGGTGACAGCACCGAGAACATTGCGTGGAGCAGGGGATTTCATGCAAGCGTATGGAAAACCTGTTTCTGCCATTATTCATATGTGCCTCACCTCCTGGGTAAGCTCTTTTTATTCCCATTGTTTTTTAATAGGAGACACAGACCTTTTACTTTATTGTAGGAAAGTCTTCGGTGTCTAAATATCTTGCATTTTAGGCTGATGTAAATGTCAAAGAAGAGCCTCTTAAGAAAAAAAAAATAAAGATAGTTTTAATGGGATGGAGAGATTTCCACCAGAAAGAAAGAAAAAAGAAAACCATGCATGCGGAAAGCAGGTATTATGGAAATGCCAGTGCTCCAATTCTCCCCATCCACAAATAGCTGGGTTTTGGGGGAGGGGGAGCTCTGTTGCTTGGAAGTCTTTGGCCTTCAATGTTCTTTGTTCTCAAAAAACGCCAGGCACCGATGCTCCAGCCATGCTTCCAATATATTTATAGCCTCACTGCATTCTCAAAGGGGCTAACTCATTGGTAAAAATACCATCATATAATACAGGCACTATTAGAAAAAAAAAAGTTGATTTAATCTCACAATCCAGTTATAGGGCATGACTCCCATCTGATGCAGTTACTCAGTGGTACTTCTCTGACTACATAGGCTGAAACTGAAATATGGTGAGCAAAATATCTATAGCCAGTTGCAGCACATATTTAATTACAAATTCAAACAATTTTGCAAGTGATGGCTATTTAAAATGGTAATAGGAACTCCATGAAATAAAAGAAAAACATCTCATTTCCCTAATTTCTGCTTTTTGCTTACAAAAAGCAGGAAAACTGGAAGCTTTGTTATTATTTCATTGATTTGATAGAGAAACGAGTCCAACAATTACTTTGCCATTGCATGCACTGTTCTAGAAAATGTCATAGAGCTGTGTTACATATTGGTTTACTTGCAGGTTATTTGGGCTTGATTCAAATATTGCTTCTGTCCTAGAAGAATGTCCTCTTTCTCTGCTTCAGCCATGTGCATACAACACAGTAATATATATTGATTTACATTACAGAAATGATTTAAGGTTCACTGAAATACAGTATTGTGTGAAGTGCTTTGAACACTGAATCCACACTATAGGCCAAACAATTTAAATGGGTTTTCTTCAATCTTTGAATTAAATTTCAAGAAAATTGTTTCTTCAGAACTTTCTTAATTGTAATGTTTTCAGATTGCCTTTTAAATATATTTCCAATATTCTGTTACAAAGATTTGTACTGTACCTTGTTTTTCACCCTGGAAATACTGTAATACTGTATAATGACCCAGAAGACCTAGCTTTTAACCTCTGCCTAAATGAATGTGTTTTGAAAGGTTTGTAAGGAAGGACTACATAAAAGCAGGGAGGGTAGAACACTAAGTCTTTGAACATGGCAAGCTGCCTTATGATGACCCTTTTCAGGATTTCTAGGTAGAAAGTGTGCTCAGAAGTAGTTTCCCTTCTTCTGGGGGCATCCTGGGATGGTGTAGCTTGCCCAAGACAGATTGTTCTAGGAGGCATAGTGGGGAACTGAACTCCCACCCTCTGGCTCCACATCCAGATACCCAACCCACTGAGCAATCCAGCCAGTGGAATATCATTTAGTCCTAACAAAATAATAATCCTGTGTCTCTAAAGGCAATGACATTTTGGCCAAAATCCTCTTGCACAGTTACGCTGGCTTAATGCAAATACAGTAACTTTGAGACTGGAATTGCCTCCTATTAAGAATTCATTGTGGACATTACTGGTTGTACAATGGTGCCTCGCTTAACAATGTTAATTGGTTCCAAAAAACCCATCGCTATGGGAAAACATCGTTAAGCGAAACACCATTTCCCATAGGAATGCATTGAAAACCGGTTAATCCGTTCCAATGGGAACGGATTACTGTCCTTAAGCGAAAATCGCCATAGGAAACATCGCTAAGTGAAACAATGTTTTCCCCAACGGAAAGCCATTCAAAAGCATTGCAGCCGGCTGCAATGCTTTTGAATGGCTTTCCAATCTCCGTTTTCGACAGTTCAATGGATTTAAAGGAGAAAAACAAAAAAATCACCAAAAATTAACGAAGACTCAGAACAGAGCCAAATTAAGTTTGCACATTTTTCACAAGGTGGACTACCGATTCCAAGCATTTAAAACAGGTTTCAAACATTTTAAGACACTTAAAAATGAGTGAAAACGGACATCGTTAAGTGAAAATCCCTCATAGAGAACATCGTTAAACGATGCGGAAAATTCCTCCAAGAAATACATCGTTAAGTGAATTCTTCGTTAAACGAAGCAATCGCTAAGCGAGGCACCACTGTACTATGTAAGAGAATATTGACTTGTTTATTGGAATTATTTGCAACCTTTGTATGTTGCTTTTAAGAAGTTTTGGCTGGGAGGGACCTTTCTGGAATGACTGTCAATCAATCCAACAGCCGCCAATTGTTCCGTCACTGCCTCAGCATTTTGAAGAGAGCCACACAGGGTAGAGGAGACACAATAGTTAGCATGGATTGTGTATAAGGAGACGGTAGATTTTGTCCCACTCCTGTAACACTAGAATTCACAATCACCTAAAGAATACACTAGCAGGGGATTCAGAAAACGCAAAAAGGCTGCTTCACATACCGCAAATTTAATGTGTCATTTGATATATGGCATACTAGATGCGATTACTACTGGCTTCAGAAAACACAGTCATAGAAATTGGAATAAAAGAACTTGTAGCAGCTGGACACAAGTAACAGGATGGCTATAACATTTGTACATAGCTTATGAGCTTCTTGGATGCAGTGGGCTGAGATAGGCTGGAAACAGGATGCTGTCCTAGATGAGGATTTGATCTAAGTTCTTGTTTTACCTTCTTATCTAAGAAAACTGTTTTTCATTATTTTAAAAAGTGCTAGAAAAATATTTAACAGGAAGAGTTAAGATTAATAAAAACCATGCATTGTTAAGACATAGTCCTGCAAAAAAAATATATCTCACTAGTTGTTAAAAAACAGCTGATTGTCGGGTTTCAAAATGGCCCATCACTGTTTTCTGGACCTATTTCCGGAAGACAGCGACCGAAAATGGCTTCCCCTATGGAGGATCTTTGCTGGACGATGAGGTATTTCACCCATTGGAGTGCATTGAACCGGTTTTTAATGCATTTCAATGGTTTTTTCTTTCGCTTGACGACGATATCGCTTAACAGCGATTTTAACGGAACGGATTAGCGTCGTCAAGCGGGGCACCACTGTATTAGTACAAGGAAATCTTTAGCACTCCCAGAAAGAAATATTTACAAAAATTCAAGATGGGAGACCAGCTTTGGTGCCATTATTTTCCTTAACCTCAATATGAGGTGTTAGGTCCCAGTTCTCTAGATCCACATGTACTGCAGACACCTGATGGTCAAGTGAATCCACTATTTTAAAATTTCTAGTGAATTGATGAGGAAAGAACATATGCCTGTGATCATACTGTCATTACATAATTCATTCTTGATTATTACTTGCATCATTATATTGACCATACCATACTAATATATTCACAATATATTAAGTTAGAAAAAACGAATACATTTCCCCTACTCCATGTAGGACACAGTGGGGGATACTGAATCCATCTTTCTTAAAAAGAATGGTTACCTATTCATCCTTGTTAGAAGCAAGACTGGCACAAATAACATTCCTAGAATGAATCTGACAGTCTCTTATGTGCCCTTATTTCTTCAACATCTATCCATTCAGAAATAAAGGAGAAATAATGGAGGAGGGCCATAATTTTCTTTTCTTTCTTTCTTTTTCATTATCTAAAAGCATTTGCTGGAACACAATGATTAGATCTGGCCAAGTTTAACACTTTGGCCCCATGGCATTAGGACGGCTAGGAGACGGGTAGGGTTAAATTAAGAGTCACAGCATGGGGGAAGCACTGTATTCCTAGCTCCCAAAGCCCAACCTGGTACATCCCACAGTAGTTTCTAACCAAAGAAAAAGGTACTGGTAGATCTGGTCTTGTCCTGTAGTTGCATCACGAAGCAATTGCGATCTATTTGCATTTTTAACAGTGGGCCATTGTTTTAATGGTTAAAATATGCAGGTACAAGTGCAAGAGCAAGGCAGACCTCAGGCTTATTGAATCTACTGTGCGTTTTACTAAAAGCCCAGGTTCCAACAGTTGGATTCGGATGCATGAGAAACACATGGAAGGCAAAGGCATGCCTTATAGTTAATCAGCCATTCCAAACTGGAGTGACTAAACAGCGAAATAGGATCCTACTTATAACTGATAAACCAGGGCTCCTGTATATCGTTGGCTCATTGTATCATGTAGACTTTCCCCTAGTGTGAATAGCCAGGAGATCCAGCTGGGGCAGCTGAAACACATGTATTTCATTTCAACTTGTTTCACCCACAGAAAAAAATAACATTGCCCACAACTGCAGTTTCCTAGTCACTTCCTTTAATTCTTCCTAAAGTCACAAAACAAGATTTATACATCTGTACATTTTCATCTGTCCACCCCATTATTTACAGCTTCCATTGGAACATATTTTTTTAAAGAATCTGGTCATGTAATATGTATATCTGAATATACTGGATTATCAGCAGCTTTCAACAATACTAGTTTCCCAGATGTTTATCTCTAAAACTATCTTCAGCGCTCCGAGACATGACTGTTATTACTTCCTTCACCTTTTTCTTACCGCTGTTATCAACATACTGTTTCAACATGTCAGACACACGAATTCTTAAGTCTGCTCTTCTGTACATCATGCAGCAGCAAAAAAATAAAAAAAATAAAAAAAATAATTTTTCTTTGCAGCTATTTTAAGACTCATTGCACTCATTTCACACGCTAGCAAGGTTATGCTCAAAATCCTCCAAGGCAGGCTTCAGCAGTATGTGGAACAAAAACTCTCAGAAGTACAAGCTGGATTTCGAAGGGGCAGGGGAACTAGAGACCAAATTCTTAACATGCGTTGGATTATGGAGAAAGCTGTAGAATTCCAGAAAAACATCTACTTCTGCTTCATTGACTATGCAAAAGCCTTTGACTGTATGGACCAAAGCAAACTATGGCAAATCCTTAAAGAAATGGGAGTGCCTGACCACCTTATCTATGACCTGAGAAATCTATATGTGGGATAGGAAGTAACAGTTAGAACTGGATATGGAACAACTGATTGGTTCAAAATTGGGAAAGGGGTACAAGACTGTATATTGTCTCCCTGCTTATTTAACTTATACACAGAATATATCATGTGAAAGGCTGGACTGGATGAATCCCAAGCCGGAATTAAGACTGCCAGAAAAAATATCAACAACCTCAGATATGCAGATGGAACCACTCTGATGGCAGAAAGTGAGGAGGAATTAAAGAACCTCTTAATGAGGGTGAAAGAGGAGAGCACCAAAAATGGTCTGAAGCTCAACATCAAAAAAGTAAGATCATGGCCACTGGTCCCATCACCTCCTGGCAAATAGAAGGGGAAGATATAGAGGCAGTGACAGATTTTAGCTTCTTGGGCTCCATGATCACTGCAGATGGTGACAGCAGTGTGAGAGGCGGGACGAGAGCATAGAGGCTTTTGTTGGAGTGCCGTCTCTCAGTAAGTTGTCTAAAGAAATAAAGACCACTCCGCCGCCAACCACTACCAGAATGGTACACCAGGGAATAGATGAATCTACAGGGTCTGAATGTGTCTACACAGACAGGTCAGGATTTGGCGGGAAGGGACGAGCAGGGGCGGTCCGTAGTTGAGGCGGGAATGGGGGATATAAATGTGGGGTGCGACAATATACCGGGGGGTTGGGAACGTATCTGGGTAGAAGACCCATGGACTGGGAAATGGGAAAAGATCAAAGTACCCAAAGAAGAACCTGACTCGCTGTCGCAGAGGGCTTCCCCAATGTCATACTGGGGCGAGTCGGAGGCAAGGGAGTGGAGGAGGTGATTGAGGGAGGAATGAGAGGCGGTAGCCAGGGAAGCTGAAGAACACCCGACATGGCAGGCCAAAGAGGCACGGGGGATGAGGTACCTCCAGGACCATGGGGAACCTTTGAGGGAGAAGGAAATCTGGTGTGGGGAGATGAGCGAGAAGATGAGGTCTTACCATTACTGAACGATGAAGTAATGGAAGGAGAAGTGCCTGATTATGGCCTGTTTGTTCCGGGACCTTGGAAAGTCAAATCGTTAAACCCTTTTGATTCTGAAATGTGGTTGCCCTTGTGGGGCCCGTTGGCTTCGTAAGAGAAGTTACCGAAAGATACTTTTAAAGAAGTTTTGCTATTGTCAACAGAAATAAATACAAGTGTGGACTTTGGTTTAAAACCGGCTCCTGATTTATTTGAGAAAAAGTTGGAGGCTCATGGTGAACCCTCACAAGCAGCCATGAAATTAAAAGACGCCTGCTTCTTGGAAGGAAAGCAATGACAAACCTAGACAGCATCTCAAAAAGCAAGGACATCACCTTGCCGACAGAGGTCTGCTTAGTCAAAGCTATGGTTTTTCCAGTAGCGATATATGGAAGTGAGAGCTGGACCATAAAGAAGGCTGACCGCCGAAGAATTGATGCTTTTGAATTGTGGTGCTGGAGGAGACTCTTGAGAGTCCCCTGGACTGCAAGGAGAACAAACTTATCGATTTTGAAGGAAATCAAGCCTGAGTGCTCACTGGAAGGACAGATCCTGAAGCTGAGGCTCCAGTACCTTGGCCATCTCATGAGAAGAGAAGACTCCTCGGAAAAGACCCTGATGTTGGGAAAGTGTGAAGGAAGGAGGAGAAAGGGACGACAGAGGACGAGACAGTTGGGCAGTGTTATCAAAGCTATCAACATGAATTTGACCAAACTCTGGGAGGCAGTGGAAGACAGAAGGGCCTGCCATTCTCTGGTCCATGGGGTCACGAAGAGTCAGACATGACTTAACAACTAAACAACAGCAGCATCTTAAGACAACACTTTTTAAACATTAAGAAATAACAGGAATAGCTTCAGAATTAATATCATCATGTGCTGTCAAGTCAATTCTGACTTCTGGCAACCCTTTTCAGTGTTTTCCAGGTAGAGAATACTCAGAAGTAGTTTCCCATTGCCTTCTTCTGGGGGTGCCCTGGGACTCTGCAGCTTGCCCAAGGTCACACAGGCTGACTCTGCTCACAGCAGGCACAATGGGAAATCCAACTCCCTACCTCTGGCTCTGTAGCCAGATACTTAATCCAGCCAGCTAACTTCAGAATTATGAGCTGATAAAATGTTGCCGCTGCGCAAAGAGCCTTCCCATAGCTAAACTGTGAACAAATACGAATCAATCTGAAACTTGAGAAGCTGTGAAAAATTTCAGAGATAACTAGTCCTCTTAAGTCAGTTCCACCTCAAACTTTGAGTCTTATCTGCCACAGCCAATTAAGATAGCCTCCCTCCCCCCGATTTCTGGACTTTTCACCTTCTTACAATTCTTTTTCAGTTTGGTTGCATCTGAAAATGTCCTGGAATAGTTGTGTAAATAGCTACAGTGCTGGGTTTAAGTATAAGCTAAGCAATATACAGTCAAGAGCCTTAGTTTGCAATGGGCCTGTTTATATAAAAAAACATACGTTTCTATTAGAATGATATATGTTTTTAATAATGCCAGGAGCCTCTTAAACGTGATAGTGTAGGACCTCAGCAGTTCTCAACTTGGCCTTTAGTAGTTCCAGGTTTAGAGAAGCTGACACAGCACAATGAGGTGTAAACTATTACAGCTAGATATCTTACAGGAGAAAAAACCCAAACCCAACCCTCAAACTGCTGCAATAAGACTTCAACAGAAGCCTAAATTAATGGACACATTTGACTGAGCTCTTTATATAATCTGTAGGATTACAAATTCTCTTTCAGCCTTCAAAGTGAGCAAGACCTGGAAACAAACCTCTGGGGAAACTTTGTTTCTGTGTAATGCAGAGATATCTCTCATGGGCGCAATACATTAATTCCTCATGTAAGGCACTGGCAACAGCGTTAATTGGCGTGTCTTTTTATATACATACAGGGAGCAACATCTAGGAATTTAAATACATTCTATGTTCAAGCTCCTGGCTGAACGTAGTTCAGCAATTTCCTGGAGATTGACGGTTGCCTAATTGAAACTAGATGCCCTGTTTTATGTAAAGCAGCACGTATTTCCTTTGTTGAGCCTAGGCAGTTTTACATATAAAGTTGAACCATTATACATCATATGAAGAAAAGGGATAATATACATCAATGTAAAAAGTGGAACATGTTACTGGAACTCCCTAGGTATGTTCACTAACCAACATGTTGGTGGCCTAAATCACTATAGTGAAATGGTGATGACAAAATTTTGCTCATACGCCAAAAATCTCTCTTCATCCTTCCAAAAGTTTTCTTATCCTTGTATCTTCCACAACCACCACCAAATTCCACTGAAAGGCTCACAAGATGCACGCTTCGGAAACTGCCCCATCAGCTTTTTCTTGGAGGTGCCTGATTCTAACAGCAAGAAGTGGCTGGCTGTGCTGCAGATGGACCCAGTCCTTTTCTCCATTCAAAAGAAAAGCACGAGTTTATTGGTTCCTCCTCCTTTGATTACGAATGGATGGCATTCTCTATGTTGGAGTCATTGCCTACAAAATCCCGCAGGTATGAAGCTGATAAAGGAGGTTGGTCTTCTTCTAAATTTTGTCCTTCCTGCTTGTTTTCTCCAATTGTTGATTCCTGGGTGTTGGAGCCTTGATTTGAGGCTGTCTGGAAATTGGGCTCACTACCTAGAAGTTCATTAGATTGCAGAGGAAGAAGGGCCTTGTGCCGCGTGAGGCTATCGTCGCTATTTTGGGCTTCCAAGGAGTTCCTGTGCTTTGCATTTCTGTTGGCTACTGCATTTTTCTGATGCTCCTCAAAGCTCAGTGAGAAGGTGACAGTCCCACCACCAAAACTCACCTTTTGCCTGCACCCATGTTGTTGCTGTTGCTCTGTAGGGCTTGGTAGTGCAAAGGGGTCTTCGTGGTTGCTTTTGCCACTAATGGATGAGGATGGGGTAGAGCCTGTGGACCCCCCAAGGCTGTTGGATCTCTTGCGGGACACATTGCTGCGTCGTAGTGTTGCCCTGGCTGCCACTTTGAAGGCGTGAGCAGCCGTACTACAGCGTACCTCCTCAATAGTGTTGCGTGAGGGTTTAAAGAGAATGATGTAGACCTTGTTGAAGAAGATGCAAGCCAGGAGCCCAAAACTGGCAGCCAGGATGGCAATCACCTCCACAGCAGAAACAAACTTCCCATAGGTGCTTGCGTAGGCTGGAATAAAAGAGATCCAAACAATGAAGAAAATCAGCATGCTGAAAGTGATGAATTTGGCCTCGTTGAAGTTTTCAGGCAGCTTGCGGGATTTGAAGGCAAAGAAGAAACAGATGGCGGCCAGGAGGCAAGTGTATCCAATCAGGAAGCCCAGTGCCATCAAGGAGCCCTCGTTGCAGGTGATAAAGATGATCTCATCCTCCAGCTCATGGTTCCGAAAGCTAGAAGGGGGAGCTGTGTACAGCCAAATGACGCAGATAACTATCTGCACAAATGTGCACAGGAAGACCAGCAGGAACTGGAGGTTGAGGCCCCACCACTTGCGATGGAGGCTTGTGGGGATTTTGGCCTCGAAAACCAGCAGGACGCGATTGGTCTTCACCAGAATGCAAGAGATGCAGAGGACAAAACTGATGCCAAAGGCTGGCTGTCGCAAGCGGCAGTTCCAATCCTGGGGCTCGCCAATGAAGAAAAGGGAACTGGAGAAGCAACACAGCAGAGAAAACAATAGAAGATAGGAGAGTTCTCGATTTGTGGCTTTGACGATGGGTGTGTTGCGAAATCTGGTAAAGACACCCAGGACGAACGAGGTGAGAAAGATGCCTAGTATAGCAAAAAGGGTGAGAGCAATCCCAAAGGGCTCTGTCCAAGAGAGAAATTCTATTTGCTTGGGAATGCAAAATGTGTGGTTTTCATTGGACCAGAAGTTTTCTGCACACTTCTCACACGCGCTGGCATCTGGAAAAGACAAGACTCTCTCAGTTAAAAAGAATATGGCTGAATACAGAAAGGAATGGCTTGCATCCTTCTTCAAGAAGAGGAACCATGTCAAACGCATTAAGCAGCACACTGCCAGGCTCTTGCATGCATCTCACTCATTTCAATGGGATTTGAATAGTTAAAACTCCTTGTGGATTGTGTTCAAAATAAGTTACAGTTCTTTAAATCTAAAACCTAAACCACCTTTGTGAGGCCAGTTCCCCTTCTACTTCCCCAACTCTTGCACCTACTATTATCTGGTTAATAAACCATGTTTTCTGAAAATATACTATCCAGTGATGCCCTCCTCTTTTCCTCTCTTCCCGTCTATGCGAAGCCAAATTTTTGTCCCATCCATTTCCCACCCAACATATGCCTCGATTGTGCTCTTCTGCCACTACACCTTGTTTAACCTAGGCTAGGAATTAATCCACCCTATGATTCTGGAATTGAGAATCCCATGACCTCCCTTTCAAAATCCAGCCACGTTTTCCACCACTCTTATAAGAACTGCGGGATAGCCTAAGGCATTTTGGTACCTGAACAGAAAATCCTAAATGTAACAAAAACTTAAAAAAAAGAAAGAAAAGAAAACAATTTAATGACAGTTGTTCTTCCTAACGTTTCGCCAGTCTCTGTGGCCGGCATCTTCAGAGGACAGCCAGAGATGCTGGCCACAGAGACTGGTGAAACGTGAGGAAGAACAACCTTCAGAACACGGCCAAAGAGCCCGAAAAACCCACAACAACCATTAGATCCCAGCTGTGAAAGCCTTCGCGAATACAAATTAATGGCATTTTACTGGGAATCCAAATGTCAGCTGCCTGAGGTGGCTACCTCAATTTTGACCCATGTGGGGGAAGGACCAAGCCCTGCAATAGGCAGATGGGACCGTATTGCTTCACTTCTCTCTATGTGTTATGTCTATGGATAAGTAAAGGTCAGGCACTGCAGTTCTTGATTAGTGCCAGAATTGTATCTTTCTGTGCATTCTAGTTTGGAGGGCCATAACCCTACAACTCAGTAGTGTCACCTAGTGTCATGAACTACTGGAAGTGAAGGATTGGCCAGCTGTATGCTGTTGCCCAGAGGATACCCAAGTGTACTTGCAATGCCTTCCCACTCCTCCAGGAGGCTCCTTCTGTGTCCTTCCAGAAGGGCTCCACTGTAAACTTGCCCATGAGCAAAATGACTCAACAGTCCTTTTAGGGCCACAAATGACTACAATTTCTATTAATATAGAGGGCATCTCTTTGAAGAGGAATTCTTAGTTTCCCATGAACAGAAATGTGACGTCCTTTGTATCTAATAAATGACTACATGCACTTTGTGGAATAGAACACTCCTATTGTACTTGAGGAGTCTGGCACTGGCTGTGGATTATAAGAGGCACCTTTTTAGAGTTTTCATAGGTGTACATTCTATTATGCAAGCTCCCAGTGAAGAGCAACATCAAGAAGTATAAGGTCTTCAAATAAAATACCCAAACTCTAATAATGTATTAAAGATGCTATTACCACAAAGACATCTTGCTTCTCTATTTTGTTGCAGTGTCGTGTGAAAATTGACAGGCTTTCTTTAAGGAGGCAACTAAAGAGTGAATTTCTCTTTGTTGACAAAATGGAACATGTACTTTCTTTCAGCGAGCAACTGAGAGTAAGCAGCGATTTTTCAGAACATGTTGACCATGGGCCTCTACCAGCAAGAATCTCAAAACAGAGATGACAGCAGAGTTCTCTTTGTCAAGTGTCAGATCATACCTGTCTCGTCACTGATCTCCCCATCAGTGCATTCTACGCATTCAAAACAGCATGTGGGCTCTCCTTCGATAATGCCCTTCCTTTTGCCTGGCTGGCAGTCCCTGCTGCAGTTAGAGAATGGCACCTAGCAGAAACAAAAACAATCTGGTTACTTTAGGAGAGGCAGGCAGAATATGAAATCCTAGATATATTCAGTGGTGGTTCATCCCAGGCAGAAAGCTTCCTTCGGTGTTGTGCAGAAGCAACCACATGCCCCTCCCCTCCACCAAGCATGAGGGACATGATGTGAGACATGGCACCCTGAGTGGAGGTCCAAGTTCACAGCCAGCCAACCTGCTTTTCCTAGTCTCTGCTATGAGATGCCAATGTTTATCGAGAAGCGCGAGGCAGGTAGAGGCAACCGTTCTTTGCCACCGTTGCCAGTCCATTGCTTGCACAACTGGCAAGAATCAACATGACTCATAGAGTAATAGCAGTCACTACCACTCAGAGGGGAGAGGGCCAATTTGTGGGCATGGCTGCTGTTTGCCGTTAATGCCACTTGCTTACTTGGTGAATAAAGAGGCTACAGCGCTACGGCTGCTGTCCCCAGCCCCTCTCTCCATGTAGTGGCTGTGGGAAGGGTTGTTGAGGGTACATGCAATGGCATGGTGCCAGTGAAGGTGAATCACCCAAGGGGGCCCAGTGCTTACCACTAGCTGGGGAGGGGGGCAGGTGGCAGTGGCTGCTTCTGCTGCTGCTCTTTCTCAGATATGGTGGCCAGGGAAGGGCCTTCCTGGGGCCCTGAGGAGCTGCTTCAAAACAGAAAAAGATCGTATGAATCAGGCTGATGCACATATGGGCCTCTGAGATGAATACCCATCTCATAAACTGCATGATGTGTGTGTGTGCATGCACACACACACTTCCACTCGCATCTGCCCTTCTGCTATGTGAGAAGGATCAGCATCTGCCAAGTGTATGAACCAGGTCTTAGAGTTCTAGATTGATGGCAGTGATGAAATGCAACAATTTGGGCTTGGAATAATGGTGTGCACATCCATACCTTGCCAGCATGCAACACTGACCACAACTTATTTTTTTTACTCCCCACGGCGAGAAAAATCCAGGGTGATATAGCTCTGAATATAGTTGGTATAAGTTAATGGGCCGAAGTGACTGGCTGCTGAGCCAGGGTCTGGGAGTTTGAATCCTTAGGAATCCTTAGGAAAAGAGCCAGCTGATATCTCCTGGGGCATGTGTGTCTGATGGGTTACATGCCCTACCACCACGTGGCCTTAGGCAAAACCACACAATCCCAGAGCACAACCTGAAGTTTGGGTTGCTGCAAATTGGAACTGATAGACCAGCACTTCGCTCTTATTATGAAAATATTCAAAAATATGAAACACAGTAAAAAAAAGACAAAAGAAGAAACAATCAGAAAAACATTGACTGGTATTATGTAACAGATACAAGTTTTAACCAAAACATAAGTACAGTGGTGCCCCGTATAGCGAGGTTAATCCGTTCCGGATTAACCCTCGCTATACGGAATCATCGCTAAACGGGTAGGGGAAAGGTATTGGAACGCATTAAACTTCGTTTAATGCGTTCCAATACCTTTGTTACTTACCCGTTCAGCGAGGATTCCAGGTGCCGGCAGCCATTTTCGCGCCTTCGCTAAGCGAGGGCAGGGCGCGAAAACGGCTGCCGGCAGCCATTTCCGGGCTTCCGGCGGCCATTTTGGAACCGCCGATCAGCTGTTCAGTGGCTCCAAAATGGCCGCCGCAATACCCGATCTTCGCAATGCGGGTTTTCCCCATTGTGAAGATCGGGTATGTTTCCGTATAGCGATCCCGAAAAAGGGATCGCTATACGGAAACATCGCTATACGGTGCACTCGTTAAGCGAGGCACCACTGTACTGTATCTGTTAAATATTGGTGTAACATGTATGCTGTTCCTAATATTGCTGTTTTTTCCAGCTCAAATTGTCTCATTTTAGAGCTCTGCAGCTGGTTATAATATTTTTTAATATCCTGTGCTATTGTTCCCAATGCCCCCAATAAATATGGGGACCACTGAAATGTATTTCATCCACAAGCAAATTATTTCTACTGCCAGGTCTCTGTATTTTGTTGATTTTTTTTCAATTCTTTATCTTCAGTTCTGACATCCCCTGGAATTGCAATGTCAATTAGCCAGGTGGTGGTGGTGGTGGTGGTGGTGGTGGTGGTGGTGGTGGTGGTTGTTAAAAACACCAGACACAGTAAATCAAAACTGCAAAAACATTGACTGGTATTATATAACAGATATATGTTTTAACCAAAACCTAAGTATATGTTAATTATCGGCACAGTATGTATGCTGTTCCTAACACTGTCGGTTTTTGTAGCTCTGACGGAGTTATTTCTGAGATCTGCAACTGCTTATAGTACTGTGTGAAATTTCTTGATATTTTTCCCAAATCCCTAGTGACTACGTAGACCGCTGAAGTGTGTTTCATCCACAAGTGAGATTTTTTGGGTAGTAGTAGTAGTAGTAGTAGTAGGAGTAGTAGTAGTAGTAGTAGTAGTAGTAGTAGTAGTAGTAGTTGTAGTTGTAGTTATTGTTGTTATTGCTCTGAAAGACAACAGTATGTCGATACATTCAACAGCTGCTAGTGCTCCATGGATCAGAGAGGAGACAGACCTAAAATCTACGTTGTGCACCACCTCAATAATCTGCCATATTTCCGCAAGGAACTGGTGTATACAACCAAGCTGTACTTACATGAAACAACCACAGGATGGTGGTAGAAATTAGCATTGCTTATTTTTGAATTGGCTGTGTTGTGGTTGAAAGTTCACAGCATTTGACCAATGTCACAGAATTACCTTACCTTTCAGAAGCTGTGAAATTTGGCCAATTATGCATTTAAAATTGAAGCAATATAACCAAGAAATAAAAAGGAAACAACAGTGTGATACATGTGTGTGTCTTTCTCTGAAAGCATTGTTGAGATTGAAGCTGACTGGGCAGAAGGGCACAGACGTAAGTATCTGTTGACCCCTTTTATTTGTTTGCAAAACTAAATAAAACATGTAAACTTAAACACATGAGGAAAGCAAGTATCTGTGCGGGCAGAAATCTGCTCATCTTCAATACTAAAACATATCATTTCCTAACTGAATTTGGGTAAGCTGAAAATGTCTGTTTTGAAAGGTATCCACAGAGAGTCAAATGTTAGCGGTTATTCTACCACAAAGCATAAGGTCTGGAGGAAAAGAGCAAAGCTAGGGGACCACACAGCAGCGGGAGGGATGTTCAGGGACTCAGAAAGTTGGGAATGGTTTTATGGGTCTTCTGGGCAGAAACAAAAGTTAGTTTCAGGATGGCGTCTCACTCCTAAAGAGGCAGAATTTATTTCTGTGTAGGACTGCATGACACACGAAACCACAAAGTAGAATGGTAATAAATATACTTATTAGCACACAAAGTAGTCCACTTTTACGGTAGCACAACATAATGGGAATACAGTTGGGAAAGTAGGAAACTTTGCACACACAATATTACCACCTTGCCAGAGTGCAGAGAGTGAAAGTTCAATAAAGAATCACTGGCATGTTGCCGTGTCCCTTCAAGCCCCGCTCCCTTCCACAGTACCAGCAAGGTACTTGTACAGGTTATCCAAAGGCTAAATGAGCCGTCCTTTTTTTCATTTGCTTTACTGTCTCACGTAAATCAGAAACTCTGCTGTGGTTCTTCCCTGTCAAATCAGAATTACTACCTCACAGCAAATTGTAGCTTATGATTCTAGCTTGTGGGAGGAGAGACAAACGAGAGGTCATGCTGCGCCTATCACACGAAACGAACTACAGATAGAAGGTCTGCCATTTGTTTTCACCCTTCTTTTGCAGAACAAGCCATGTGGAAGCAGTTAAGCAGCATGCAAGGGATTGAAAAAGCAGGTGCTTACCATGACGCCTGTATATGATTGTATGCAGGCTCTAGTGTTTGAGTCAGAAAATAAAAGCAGCCACAAATTGGTTGTGCCACTAAGAATAGTTAAATAGAATAAAGCACTTCTGGAAGGAAATGTTTTCCCTTCAGACTCCTTGTGAAAATGGAGAGGAAGTACTTGGGATGGACTCTATAGAAGACATTAGTTGTAAAAAGCCAATAAGGAAATCCATCTTCATTAAGATGCGAGTACAAATGAGAAAAGAAGTTCCTGCCCGTTTATCGGAAGGAACTAGGAATCTAATTTTGGTGACTGATGAGCAGGAATGTCTCCAGCAAATGAGTTACACTCTGGATTAAATTCCAGAATGGCAGCCATGTTAGTCTATTGTCTCAAAAGTAACAAGGACTCTGTGGCATATGAAGGAGTAATACCTATCATTTGCCATAAACTTTCATGGCAACTGAAAAAGAGAGCTGAGGTCCATGAAATCTTTTGCCAAAAACACCTGCTTTTATTTAAAGTTACTTGTTATGATTTTTTTTAAAAAAGCAACTAGAATAAAAAGAGGAGTGTCTCTTTCAGTGTGAAGCCAGACTGTGTCCTGCCCGGGTTAAGGAAGGAAGAATAAGAGGAAGTGGAAATGTTGTTACGAACTCGCATGCATGCACCTTGTTTGTTGCTCCTCCACTATAAGTCGGGTACATACATGTATTTATTTGCTTTGTGTGGAACAGAAAGAAGAAAGTGAACCTTGTTCACTTTAGGGAACAATTTTTGCCCAAATTTATGCATCTTTACATGATCAACACTGATATAGGTTGAGTGGTGCTTGACTTACCTCTCTGGAGAATCCACTCCATAGGATCTTGTTTTCATTGATAAACAATCTTTCTCCTTTCTTGGCAAAGACGTTATAGTGTCCAACCTCCTCAAACGCAATAGAGCCATCTTCTGGTGACAGGTGCCAATTGATTATGGAGTAATTTCCTATTAGGCCCCCAGACTCATCAAAATCCACTTGCTCCCCCATATTATTAGTGAAGTTCAAATGCCGCAGATGCTTCAATACCTATAGAGAGAAAAACAGAGATGTGCTGGAACCGAGAGCAAACAAACCCTTGTGTGTTGAAGGTAAAAGCAACAAAATACTTGAAACAAAGCAGAATCGAAATTCGTGTAAAACACTGGTAAAACACTCTGCACATTTCAGCCTTTTCATAACGCTTATTCTACTTCTTTTGACATCCAGCTGTATAATAACATCATCAGGATTAGCAATTCACAACCAAAAACTTAAAACATATATTCAGGGCTTGAAAAATGCTCTCGTCCACTCATCTGTGATGAGTGAAAAATGCTGCTGGATGAGTCACAGCTCCCTCTTTTTGCCTGCCTCCTTCCCCTCCACCTCTCTCTCTCTCTCTCTCTCATCCTGCAGTCCTCCCCTCCCCCTCCCATTGCAAAAGGAAAACTGCCCTAATCTTGCGATAAAAGAGTTCAAGCAGCACATACAGCTCTGCAGGAGAATGTAGAGTAGTTCCATGCTGGAGAATATTGAGATTCCCCGCTTCCATTTTCAACCAAATTTGGACACATCCTGGGGTGGGAGGGATCAGTAGAAATAAGAGTACAGTACTTTAGCCTCAGGGGTATCTCTTAAACTGGAAATTATAGCCCTTATGAGCATCATTTCTGCCAGGGAAGATGGGATTTGTAGTTTTCTCTTCCCCTCAAATTGAACAGCTGGCTATTACACATTTATCATTAATGTTAAAGTATTCTGTCTGTTTCAGAAAAAAAGACATAGAAGTAGAAGTGGATGCCCTAAAATCATCTGTTTGGGATCTCACTGAAAATGGTTCTGAAAGGTTCTCCAAAAGGCCAGGAAAACACATTAATGCACATTTGCAGAGACCACAAAGAAGAAACTTTGGTTCTTTGAGTATTTACTTCTTGAGGGTGTAGGGTTGAACTAATAAACTGTATCTAATTTTTTTAAAGAATATGTTTGGCACTAGAGCTGTGAACTGTGCTTACAACTAGACTCAGCTCAGCTTAGAAGGATTGGCACACTGTGTTCCATTGATCTGGTCCCAATTAGAAATCAGGTGGCTTTTAAACTAACTGAGAAGTCTTGAAAAGCAACCCCATGCATAAGACATAACAATACTTTTGTCCAGACTCTTGAATATACTATTAAATATCAGTAGCAATACTGCATGTCAGACAAATGGTGGCTACAACGCATTCGAAAAGTAATTGGATGAAACTGGGAAGGCCCTTTCTTCATCTACTATAGGCCAAGAAAAGGTGGGTGGTCTAGAGGAAAAGGCAGATACTTTGGATATAGAAGTCCAGTGGTCTGACAACGGAGCAGAGTTTCTTAGAGGATTTCTTTAGCTGCCTTGGGTTCTTTTTAAGAAGAAAGGTGGGGTAAAATTATTTCAAATAAATAAATATAAATAAACTAGGAGACTGCTTTGGCAAGAAAGGTTGGAAGGTGACCTTGTCCTTATGGAATTCCAGAAAAGATGGATTGCCACACAAGGCAGTCTGTTCTCTGGGCCTGTGGCGGAGGTGACTAACCCCAGGAAGTCCACTTTGAGAGAAAGAAGGTGGAAGTTGCACATTGCCACAAGTTTAAACAGGTGGCCTTGCAGCCTAAAGAGGACAAGGGGGAAGTTTCATTGGGGAGATATGATGGGGAGAGGGAAGAAGGTCCTGACCTGTGTGAGGGGAAACACGGAATCTCCAGATGGACTTAAAGGGATGCCAAGGAGAGATCTTTGGAGCTTTAATGGGCCAGGCATGATAACATTATTGATTGTAGAGGTTTGGTTCACTGAATGAGGACATTCTACCACTTAGTACAGTACAACCACCATGTGGATAGCTTATGGGAAAAGAGGACAAGAACAACTTCAGGTGGGAAGGGTGTGGGGAAGCAGTATACTAGGGTTTGAGACAGAGGGCCCATAAATCTGGATAACAAACACATCTCCTGTGTCAGGAGGTCCTGTATTGGGGAAAGGAAATGATAGCGGTGATCAGAGAGGGCGGATGAGGCCACCACAGGATCATGAGGAAGCAATGTGTGTGGCCATCTTGAAGCCTAATGATTATCCTGGTGATCGGGGTTATAGTTGCAAACAGACAGAGAAGTGGGACCTGACTAATGTATATAAATGTGTTCCTTAGGGACACTGGGTGGTGGTTCGGGTGTGGATCAGTGAGGAGATGTCCCCGATGACAAAATAACTGACAAGCAACTTGGGGCTTAGTTGGCACTCATGGGATATTGTAGTGGATTGGCTTGACTTAGCTGTCTTGTTGCGATCACCAGGGAGGTAGATCAACTGATGGCAGATGGATCTTAAAATGCACCAATGCCATATTGTCAGGATAAAGTTGAGCAGTGAACACCAACCTGCTTTTTGAGATTTAGCATAACAGTTGTATTGTTTGTGAGGATCTGGATCGTGACCATGGCTCATTTGTTTGAAGGCCTGAAAAGCTTTCCACACTACTTACACCTCAAGGGTATGGATGTGAAACCCATGTTTCACTGGTTAGAGAGGTCAATTCCCCACTCCAAGAGGGAGACATCTACTGTGAGTAGGGTTTGTGCATCCCAGTTAGGATATGATGGGTTCTGTCTACTGGTAAAGGGAGTTCATGTCTGTAACAAACAGAGCAATAAAGCCTGCTGGGATCATCTGTGAGAGGATTGAATGAGCAAGGAGACAGTGTTGGAGCAGCCTCATATACAAACTCATGTAAGTCAGTAAATTTATAGTGGCTGTTATGAGACCTAAGAGATGTTGGATGAGATTGACAGGAGACCAAGGTTCCCACTAAGCTAGGTGCGTGCACGCATGCACACAACTCTGCTTCCCTCTGCGCAGCTCTCTTCCTTCTCCATGCAGCAATCGCGTTAAGTTCTGGTCACAACGGAACCCAGGGTGCAGGGGGACAGAGTTGCACATGCATGCAGGGGGTGAAGCAGTGCATGAGAGAGGCGAAGCCCCACCCAGCAGGGCTGCAAAAGAGAGTGGGTATGTTCCAGGAGACTGATGAGAGGATAAGATGTGGAGTGCAGCCTAGACCAGCTTGAAATAGATAAAGTAATCAGGGAGTCCAGTGTAGCACCACTGAACTTGAGGCACCTGGTGAGGAGAGAGTAATATTTTATAAGCAGCCACTGCTGTCGTGTATTTGGTGAATATCCTGGGGACAGTGGCAAGGTTGGACAGAAGGCCATAGAACTGGTAGATGGAGGGGCTCAAGGTAAAGTGGAGGAAGTGCCAGTGGTTCGCATGGATGGAAATGTGGAAATAAGCATCCTGGAGATCCCTTGTAGCAAACTAGCCCCCATAGTGGATTGCTGCCAGCATTACCTTTCAGAACTGTGAGTAATGATGATGCTGTTGAATGTGTGAAAGTTAATACTGGGTTGGAGATCTCCATCTCACACGGGGGCAATGAAGGAGCAGGAGACGAAACTCTTGGATACAGATTCGCACGACATGGGTTCCAGGGCTCTTTTGGACAGAGCTGAAGGATCTCCATGTGCAAGATGGACAAGAGAGGAATGGTGTGGTGAGTGGAACAGAGATGAAGTGGATGATGTATGAAATGAGGCAGAGGACCCAGTGGTCCGTAGTGATTGTGGTGCAGGCAGGAAAGTTTAGGATCTAGGTACCTATCAGAATGCCTGCTCTCAGCCAGATCTATCCATGATACCCGTTCTTCACAGGCAGGGCGGTTGAGGGCCTTGACCCTGAAGGAGGCCCGGAGGGAAAGAACGAGAAACTGAGCCTTCTTGGTGGTTGCCCCCCGCCTATAGAACAACCTTCCTATTGAGATCCGCCTGGCACCCTTGCTGGATGGGTTCAAAAGAGCATTGAAGACCTGGTTCTTCTGCCAGGCTTTCCTGGAGCTCTAAGATTTCGGCCTCCCTTTTTACCATGCTTTTTGCCATCCTCTCCATCACCGTTTTTGCCACCTTTATTGCCATCTGTTTTAATTTCCCTATTTGTTATATATTAATTTATTTTTTCATATTTTTAATATTATTCCTTATATTGTTGTTAGCCACCCAGAGTGGCCTGGTTGCCAGATGGTGCAGGATATAAATTCAAATAAGTAAGTAGGTAAGTAAGTAAGTGAGTGAGTGAGTGAGTGAGTGAGTGAGTAATGCCAGAGACAGTCACCAAAGCAGGTCCCACTGAGATAGATAGAAAAGGTGCTCCTTATGTACCCCCACTCTCCTTTTTTGGAGGGAAGTCTGTTGGCTAGTGGCATAAAGGATCTCTTTTGAGTAGTTGAGGAGGAAAAGGTACATAGTTGGCTCTGGAAGTGAAAGGAATACAGAAGTTTTGAGGTTAGTCGAGTCAAGAGGGCTTTGATTCTGAATACAGGTAGACTGGAGTGGTGTAACTCATCCTCCTGGTTGTTCTGCACATCTCCTGGCTGTAGTGAAGTCCATCATCAGCATTTTTGTGGAAGTCCAAATGTAGAGTGGGTCTCTGAGAAAAGGTCGGAAGATCAGAGTAATGTGTGGCAACACAAAGTGACATCAACAGCCAGCGCCATAGCTTCGAATTCTGCTAAATGGCAGGCTGTGGTGATTTTCAAGGATGTTGACAAGCCTTTGGGTCTGAATCCCAAGTCTGAGTCTGAGTCTTTGGTACCAAGTCCGAAGTTCCAAGCCCCAAATCTGAGTCCGAATTAAAAACAAAAAAATTGCCTAGAAAAAAGGCAGGGATAGGTGGGTTCCAAGTTGCAAGTCAAGTCTGAGTCATGGGGGGGGGGGAACACCCTGAGTCACTGATGTGACTGAAGTCTGACTTGATAGCGAGTCCCCATCCTTGGTGATTTTCTGAGCACTCAGATGGTAGACATCAAAAGGATGGTGCATACAAAAGGATGTCTTGAAAGAGAACGGGGCTCAGCACTGATGATCAATGAATGGTGATGGACATGGTCCATAAACAACTGAGTGTCATACATATGGACCATTTAGGTATCCAAACAACGGGTTTCAGTATGGAGGAGACCGTACAGAACAGGATGAGGCCAGAGATCAAGGGCAAGGTTGGTGCCGGAGTGATCAGCATTGGCTCTGGAGTTTTTAAGGTGAACTGCAAGACAGGCTCCACTGAAGTGATCAGAACCATTACTGAGGTGAGAACTACACCCAAGATCAAGAACACAGGCACCACAGAGATGTGGGAGATTAAGGACCTGAATGGAGATGGAGAGAACGTATGTATGAAGATTGTCTCAGTCCTGAGTGGGCTGCCATGAAGTACAGAGGCTGATAGGAAGGCACATGGACCTTATTATGGCTGTTGAGCAGGTAAATGGGATCAGATGTTGGTGGGGGGGGTATGGGAATGATATCTCCAAGATACAGGTGGCAGTGATCAGGACTGAGCTTGAAACAAGATGGGAGATTCACTAAGCTCCACCTCAGAGGAAAAGCTGACAATCTAAATGTGAGATAATATCTCAGTCTTGATGGGTTGCAGCTGTCGGTTGTTGCCCAGTGTGGGAGGAGGGCTCCCTGGTACACTCTGAAAATGGAAACAGGAATCCTCTGAAATTAAAGATGGTAATTTTCTGTTAATATAAGTGGGAGAAAACACAAAAGAAGCTCTTGGTTTTGTTTCTGTGTTCTTATTATTAATTCTTTTGTTTAGCTCTTCTTTCATCTGTTTTCTGTCAAATCCCCCAGGAAATATTTCATCTAATAAAGCAGCCCATCAGAACGATCAGAGGGGCTGAAATTCTGAAGCTGCAAGGGCTTGGATTTGTTGATCCCAATGAAAGTGTTTTTGTTTGTTTAACATGATTGGTTGCCTTTGTGCCTCTATCTTGAGTAGATCCTTTCCTTTTTTTCCCCCTCAGGTTTTTGGAGGATTCTCATCTCCAAAAATTATTTGGGAATTATTTCTACTGCCGCCTACTGGACTCAGAGAAAAGAAGAAAAATAAGACATCAAGAGGTAGGTGAGAGAGAAATCTCCTCATGTTTTAGTTATTTTAGCTAGGGGAGGGACTTTGTTTTTATTTTTAAATTGTATTTGCTTGTTTGCTTTTCTTGATTTTTGGGAGAGAGGGGTGCATATGTACATGTGTTTTATTTTACTATTTTCCCATAGAGTGCTTTCCCTGTTTGATTAATTTTAAAAACTGTTATTTGGTTAATATATTGTGTGTATTAATTTTGTTATTAAAAATTATTATTTCATCATATACTCTGTGCATTTATTCTGTTGCATACCCAATATCATGTAGTGGACAGAGTGTTAGGCTGGGGGTGTCAAGCAGGAGGCCTGGATTTGAATGTCCACTGAGCCATGGAATCTCACTGTGTGTACAACTGGTTAAACTACTCCTTAACTGTCTCACTTACCTTGAGAACCCTATTAGGGTCACTATAAGTCAGTGCTGACTTGATGGCAAACAACAAACAATGAAAGGACAGGTAACAAAAGATACAAAAACAAAAACAGAGATCCACCCCCAAAACAAAGATGTATGATTTTGCCATGCACATCTCTATCTGAAACCCCATGGTTTGGTAAAATACCATCTAATTATCCAAAAATATCACCTGATTGTTCTACAACTTAAGTTCATAAAACTGCATGTTTTACACATTTATTGTGACGACTTTACCAATTTATTTAATTAAACAACTCTGCACAGTTTTTAGACTGGATGTTTATTTCTAGAGCCAGAGTTGAGTTCTGATCACTGTGGTTTATTGAGCTGTGTCAGAATGGCTATAGCACAGCCTAGTAGACTTGTCATCAAAACTGATTTTGATTACAGTATTTCAAATTTCAGGGCAAATGCATAATGGTGTCCATGCTGCTTTTAACACCTACATTTAATGCTAATATCAAAGGCATAGCAGCAAGGTCAATAAAAGTAGTTAAGAATTAAAGTGACAAAAATACTGCTTTTCAAGGTGGGCTGGTAGTCATTCAGATCTTTCAAAGCACAAAGGCAAAGCAGCAGAACCAGAATGACTGTGATGAGGATTTTAGAAATTACTGTACTGTATTGCCTAAAGACTAGTTATGTCACTTAATTTTTTACATATTAATAGAAGTAGCTATCTTAAGCAATTTACTGGACATACATGTATGCACATAATGGACAAGATGATGACAACAATTTCTTCAGCCTTTTGGATATACTGTAACAAACATAGCCAGTACAGGTTGCTGCATTTCTGATTCCAGTTTAGCCTACAAAAATGCATGTGAAAGAGATAACATTCAAATATCCCAGATAAGTCTCTGATTTTGAAAGTATAAAGACTCCCTTATTAAATGGCATTAAGTTCCAGTTTTGTCCAGCACTCATTGCTGTTGAACTTCTGCTGCAATGGCACTGGCAGAGAGTAAGTAACAGGTGTAAGAAAGGTCATTTCTGTAATCACAACCTCTGGCTGGAAGCTTTTAATTAGTCTGCCATTTAGCTCTAACTCTAACTGCTCGCTACCTCAATTAAAAAATAATTAGTGGAGATGCTCCAGAAGTGTTGATAACTAAACTATGATTTACCCGAGTTCTGTGCAGGTGCAGATTAACCAGTTGTGGGATTCAAATAAATTAACAACAGGTTCTATGCCCAAATGGCAAATAAATAAATAAATAAATGCCCAGGACAGTGGGATCCGATGAGAGTTTCTTCTACAGTGGTCTCCCTACTGCCTATCATCACAACTACTTCTCACATGATTAAGATATCTGGATAAGTGTATCTGTTTGGACATGCCGCTGCTGTTAACCTCACCATGGGCATGTGCCAAACACACACACACAAACACACACCTCACAGTGGGTGCTTATGACCAGGTTTGACAGAGAACTGACACATCTCTCCTTCCCTTTACCTCCTATTTCACCCTATAGCTCACCAGTAAAAATTGCTTCCATCCCCTTTCCTGCTCCTGAAATGACTGATAGCCCTGCTTGTTGTTACCTGGAGGCTGCCTTTGCACACCTGTTGAGGAGTTCTTCTCCCCCCCCCTTCCTTCTGGCTTGGAAGGTATGGTCTCTTTTCAATCTGTTGCCACTCCACCTCAACTCCACCACCTCAATCGGTCCAGAACACTGCCAAAGAGCCCGAAAAACCCACAACAGCCAATATCAACAAATGCTTGATTAGTATGCTCTCATGTATGTCTTTTCTGGAGAATGCTGCCTTCTCATGATGGTCCCTCCCCCTCGGAGTCCCCCCGGCCCCCACCCCCCCATGTTGACCTGTGGTCAAGATGCGTCTGAATGTCTGGAGAGAAGAGTTTCAATTCCCCTTATCTATTGATATGTTTATGTGTTTTCCTTTCTTGGCCCTGGATATATGGCCTTCAAGAATAGTAAGTCTTACTAGTGTTAAAATACTGATATTTTGGGCCATCTCTGTGTGCCATTTGTCTCCCGAAATTGTCAGTTTTGGGGCAGGATGAAGAGTTCTTTGTTACAGTGGGGTCTTGACTTGAGAACTTAATCCGTATTGGAAGGCGGTTCTCAAGTCAAAAAGTTCTCAGGTCAAATCTGCATTTCCCATAGGAATGCATTGAAAACCATTTGATCCGTATCTGCTCTTTTCCGTCCATAGAAACTAATGGGAAGCTGCTATTCCTCCTTCAACCACTAGAGGGGGATATTTTGTTTCTTTTTTTCTTAGGTCAAGAAAGGTTCAGGGAAGGCAGGGAAAATACAGTCCAGGCAGTCCAGTACCAGGCAGTCCGAAGACTGTCTCCCAATCCACTCTCTAAACGCTGGGAGGAGTGAGGAAGCAGACAGGCACCCTTTTCACTGGCCAACAGTTAACTGAAAGTTCAAATTTTGCACTTTCCCTGCCTCCCACGTGGTTTTTTTCAGTTCTTAACTCAAATCTAAGTATGTAAGTCAAGTCAATATTTTCCTATGAGAGTAGTTCTTAAGTCAAAATGTTCTTAACTCAAGCCGTTCTTAAGTCAAGACCCCACTGTATTCTAAATGAGGCTTGGAGGTTTCATCTCTTTGTGGTGTGAGTGACTTTTCTACTGCATACCTTGCTTGCGTGGATCAGTGAGACTGTCACTGGTTCATGCATTGGATATTCTCTGGGATTTAAAAAAAACTGTTTCTAGGCAGAGCAACAGTCTTATGTGGTACCTTTAACTTGAAAAAAATCATAGTAAAACGAGGACGGTTGTTTGTTTGACTGAAGCGGTCTCACCCCAAAACTTTTTTTCTCTGTGTCCTGCCCTCATGCCTTGTCAATCACTCCCCCCCCGCCTCGAGGCCATGGGCTTTCCTCCAGTGACATCAAGGACTCATCCTCCCCCCTCTTTCCGCCAGTGACACCTCTGCTCTTTCCTGGGCTTTATCTCTCTCACCCATATCCCACCTCATACGGCTCAGTGTGGAGTAGGAAGGGAGGCAGTTAATTGTGCCCCCTCCCCCTCGCTCATCGCTGGTCACCTGGCCCCTCCTCCTTCATTCATCTCAGGCCAACAAACGGTTCTAAGAACCAATAGTACATTTAGGAAGCGGTTCTATAGAATAGGTGAGAACCTGCTGAATCCCACCTCTGAGATTAACCCATTCATGTGCATTCACAGAGACCATGAAGAAGAAGAAGCATGTAGCCACACATGTATGCTTGGTTTTAGGAAAGCGATTTTTTTAAAAAAAAAAAATCAGAACAAGAATAAATAAGGTCACATGGTAGGACATCTTAATAGAAAAAGGAGTTTAAGATGGATGGAAGCTTCTTAAAAAGAAAATTCTAAAGGCATAACTACAAACAATTCCAACAAGAAAGAAGGATGGAAAATAGCAAAAAAAAAAAAAAAAAAAAAAAAGACCAATGTGACATCACAAAAAGCTCAAGGGTGGCCTGAAAAAAAAAACACATACAGGAATTGGAAAGAAGGCCAGGCCACTAAAGAGTACAGACAAGTAGAAAAGAATTGCAGGGATGGCATTAGGAAGGCAAAAGCTGAGAATGAGCTGAGGCCAGCAAAGGATGTTTAAAACAACAAAAAAGGCATTATTCAAGTAAATCAAAACTCTGCTCACACTCTGTGTCCGATCCCAGTGGATTCAGGCAAATGGCTTAATGTTGACAGCCTTCTATCCTTCCGGGATCAGTAAACTGAGTATCCGTCTCACCAGGGTCGGGATGGGGAGATGACAATGTGTAGCCTGTATAATTAAAATTGTAAACTATACAGTGAGAGGTTTAAGCATTATGGGGCAGTAGCCACATGATTTGCTTAGCTTTTGCTTTTGGCCTTGAGAAAAAAAGACCGAGGGGAGTTATGATAGCACTTTTCAAATCCTTGAAAGATTCTCATATAGAGAAAGAGTAGGATTTGTTCTCAATCATTCTGGAGAACAGGACATGTAAAATGGTCTCAAGTTATAGGAAATCAGATTTCAGTAACAGGAAATTTTTCCTAACTGTTTGAGCAGTACAACAATAGTACCAATTACCTTGGAAGGTGGTGAGTGCTCCCACATTGGAGCATTCAATCGAAAATTAGACAACTTTCTGCCAAATATACTTTGGATTCCTGCAGTGAGCAAGGTGTAGAACTCAATGGCCCTATAGGCCCCTTCCGACTCTATTATTCTATGATTCTACATATCTACAGAAGGATTTGTTCAAAATTCCTAAAAAGAGGTGGATTGGGGACTTTTAAAAATGAAGTTTGGACATGAATCCTGGAAAGCCTCATGCTCCTCTGTGATGAGCAGGCAGAAGGGGAGGTAGAATTCCCCATCCCATCTGGAGGAGCTCTATGTTGTACAAAACTGGAAGGTGCTTTCTCTCTCTCTGTATGTGTGTATGTCATTTGAGATTCATAGTTTATAATCTCCTTCTCCAAAGAGGAAGTAATGCAATATAATTGGACTGAATTGATAATTCTCAGACAGGGATAGAAAACACCAAGAAGAGTGCACTGCAACAAATTATATTGAGAAAATATTTGAGTCATATCATATTATTCCCTCATGCCAACAGAATGGCAATGCTTCAAATGTGGGGCATATGTGATGCTGAGGATGTTCCTGTGTAGAATGATCACCCTGTCTCTCAACATAAGATGGTGATACTGTAAAACCTCTCTTCAAGGTTTCTACTGTTGTACTTTCAGCTACTTTGATTATGAGCAGACGTTGTCTGGGGGGGGAGGTAAAAATCGAATAACTTAAATAAAATAAAATACTATGGATAAGTAAATAGGGAAAAACAATGCTTCTTAAAATACTATTCCTGTGTTTTAAACAACACTCTCACAGTCAAAAATATGAAGAATGAGGCTTCCAACATTCATAAAAACAGGTGCGTGGCTATTTGTGACCCCTGGAATGAGTGCATGCTCTGACTTGTTGATATGTGGAAATATGATATAGTAGTTCTACTGTGCAGGAAAAAAAGTTCATATTTCTTGAGGTCTAGAAAGAAACATCCAGTATTATGTAAGTTTGTGATACACAGTGAAGAAAGCATTGTTTGCATGTGAATTGTGAATGTCAGCTATATACGGGAACTGTATAATTTCAAAACTGCAGATAGCACAATTTTATTCTCTCAGAAACAACCTCCACCCCTTTTAAAAAAAGCTGTTTCTTAAGAATACAATCATTTTCTGAAAACTACAGCTAAGAATGCAATTTCTTCCTATGTATACCTTTCAGAGCTAAATCTCATCGACTACAATGGTTCTTACTCTCAGGTAATGATGCTTCTTGTATTCTTATCTAGCAATAACTCTAACTGGGATAGATGGGGCTTTCTTTTGAGAAAACAGGATATGGATTTTATTATAAACCAGAACTGTGGTCTCCATAATGCACTTGCTTGACCTTTGCAAGTTAGATTCTACCTTTATCCCTTTATATGGGTTATTTGTAGAATTTCTCTGCCTTTTTCTTCCTCTAAAGAGCAGAAAGCCAATGGAAAAAAAAGTTGAAGCACTGAAGTAGAATTCCTTTCATTATTACAATAGTAAATAGAATCCTCTTTCCTTTGCATTAATGGTCCCATTAACTCTGTTCATGTTTGTGATAAATGATTATAGCCTTTGTGCTATCAGAACTTACAAGCAAGAGTCACCGGTTTTGCCTCTCTCTGTATTATGTGCCATCAAGCTGCAACAATAAGGCTTTCAAAGTAAGTGAGCTATTTGACAAGTGGTTTTACTGAGATCTTTCTTTCTCACACACAGACACATGTGGGTTTCCATGGTGGACTGGGGATTTGAATCCAAGTCTCCTGAGTTGCTGTAAAAAGGTAAAGGTTCCCCTTGACAATTTTTTTTGTCCAGTCGTGTTCAACTCTAGGGGGCGGTGCTCATCCCCGTTTCCAAGCCATAGAGCCAGCGTTTTGTCCGAAGACAATCTTCTGTGGTCACATGGCCAGTGCGATTTAGACACGGAATGCTGTTACCTTCCCACCGAGGTGGTCCCTATTTATCTACTCGCATTTGCATGCTTTCGAACCACTAGGTTGGCGGGAGCTGGGACAAGCGATGGGAGCTCACTCCGTCGCGTGGATTCGATCTTACGACTGCTGGTCTTCTGACCCTGCAGCACAGGCTTCTGCAGTTTAGCCCGCAGCGCCACCACGTCCCGCAGCGCCACCACATCCCTGTATGTGACACAAAACTTAAATACCAAAGTATGCCCATCCACTACACCACACTGGCTACACTAACATAACCAAGCATCCTTTGAGCTGTAACTGAACCAGAGACCTAAGGACTATCGCATAGAGTAGCATCTCTACAGTCCTTCATTCTACCAGCTAAGCATTCAAAGGAGCACTTATTTAGGTGGTAGAAGGTTTCAGCTCCTGACTGCTAGAGGGTTGCAAGATTAAATATCCTTTGTGGCCAGCATCTTAACAATCGGTTCTTTTCAGCCATTTACTCCCAACACCACCTCCAGCTTTTATAAATAAAGCATTTGTTTCATATTACGATCTTAATATTTCATCTAACTGTCCCTTTAGCCTCTGCTCAGACTTGCCCTGAATGAACTGGGCTTCTCTTAAAGGCTGTTGAACTGATTCTTTGGTATTTAAGTTTCTATCTTTAGTTACAAAACATACATGACAAGCTTTTAACAGTGACCTGTTTTGGCTAATCATTCACAGCCTGTAACCTATAAAAAGCAACAAAAGTCACATAATGATAAGGACAGAGGATGTAGATTTTTCAAAATGCCTTAAGCATTCATGAGGAAATGAGTAATAATTTATAATTAAGTAGAAAAATATTCCATCAACATCATGGAACCCCCTAAGTTTTCTCTCACTGGAATTGTGTCCTCACGTGCAGCATTTTATTTTTCATTACAGAAAGAAATGAAAAAAAAGTAAAGAGATGTACATGGATCAACAGCAGGGTGGAGCTTATACTGATTCTTATTGTGAGTCAGGGTGCAACAAGACAACCGAAATGTCCCAGTTTAAATTGGCTAAACAGGTTTATTTTGAGATACAGTATGCCATTTGGGGCGATCCTTGCCTCCACGTGCAAAGATTGGTTGGTTTTGGAGCAGGAAACCACACCACACCTCAAGTGAACCTATTTAGCCCATTCCTTCCTTCAAAAGGAAAGGGAAAAACCCTTTCCACTCTGTTTCTTCTCCTGCCTCTTCCTCTGTGGGGGAGTGGAAGAAAGCAGCATTTTTTTAAAATTTGTAAGTGGCATATCACTAAATTGGCTTTGTGCTACTCAAGTGATTCAGTGATGTATTTTAAAGGAATTTTTTAAATTTTTTAAAAAAATCTTCCAGAGTTCCCTTGTGCCTCCCCCTTCTGTGAGTTGTTTTAGACTTAGTAATGAAAATTATTAAAATTATTAAAATCTAAGTGGCATATTTTTACTTTCCACCTGTATGAAGTCAGATCCTGGAGTGATTCGGCACGCTATTATATTGAAAAATACTTTGAAATTTGCATAGACATTGGCATGGGTGAATTTAAAGTATTTTTTGACGATCACATGGCAATGTAAAACATCCTGTCAATTTTTTTTTATTTCAATCCAGACTTTTTCCTCTTGTCACTGGGGGTTTCTTCTCTTTTCCTAACCATAATGATTCAAATGGTGTTTTGCTTGTGTGGTGGTTAGTTTTGTTCTACAAAAGGATGTGGAGGTTGACTTTGTGTGGTTTTCAGGTGATGCAATTAAGTTGCAGTGTGATGTTTTGGAATAGCAGGAACACCCACCACAGCGATCTTTCACCCTAGTCACTCTGAAATATTTTTTTACTAATTTTTAAAAATAAACTATTGAGTCTAACACTAGATTAGCTTATCACTGAATAGCTACATTAGTTTCCAGCTAGATCACCTCTGCACAGACAATACAAAACAAAGAAGATAACTGATACAGAAATTGAAACAACTCCAACAAATTCCAAACAGACTGCAGTGTTTCCATAGTATGTGTGCATGTTAGTATGTACACGGAGAACTATGGGGGAAAGTCCCTTTTCCCCTACCACTATACAGATCTTTAAACAGGTTGTCATGTATGTTTTAAACAGTGGTTTGACAGGAGGCCATAAAAGGAGATCCAGGGATCGGCTGGACAGGGGCTGTGGGCACTGGTCAAAACATATTGGATTGAGGGGCTAATGTGGGCACAGGCACCAAAACAACTCAGGGTCTTTGTGCGACCACCTAAATTGAATGTATCACAAAACAGACTGCAGATCAAGCTGATGCAAAGTCAGATCACTGTGAACTGGCTTGCCAATGTAGTTACACTCTTAATGAAGTGACTGCTAAGGGATCCACTTTGGTTCAATACTGGAGATCACACATGCCAGTACCAAATCAAAATGTAGTAGCACTACCTGCAATAAAATAACTCAGTAGCCCCAGCCTAGGGCCCAAAAAGGTGCAGGTGGGCATGGATAAGTGTTGGGCTGGTTTGTGATTGCCAGTACATGATGTGAAAACCAGTCCGTTCCTAAAGAGGTCCAAACTTCTGGATAGAAAGAGCCACCCAATCCCTTGTGTAGAGCAAAATGTAGCGTTGCTAAAAGAGGTGAATGGCCAGAGCTTGAGATAATGGCAATATGCACATCCAGGAGTTAGTCTGCCGTTGAATTAGGGACGAGGAAATTAGGAAGTGCCACTATTTTTCATCAGCCACTATTTTCTCAGCCCTATCCCCTCCTCTGAAACATACGGATGTAATGATAGCCCACCTTAAAGCATATTTATAATGACTGTAAAGATAATGTGAAAAGCTCTTGAAATGTTACTCAGATGTTCTAGTTGTGCAAAGTCATTAATGTAAAAAATATTTCCAAATCTTTTAAGAGACAAATCTCTTTTAAGGTCTGGAATGTAATGAAGGGTTCCACTTTTATGATTTTCAAAGAGTATGGATAATTTAGACTGGAAAATATATATATATACTCTCAATGACCCTGATGGATTGCAACTGAGGTGACTCAGATCAACTATAGCATATCTTTCTTAAGTGCTAGAAATGTTTTTGTCCCATGCATAGAAACTAATTATGCATTCTTCCTTCACAACTGTTCTAGAAAGATTATTCAGAGATTTTTAATAGAGAAAGTAACTGCTCATTCTTCTGCCTAAAATGCTACTTTGTGTGTGTGGCACTGTACACACGTTACATCAGGAGAATATATTCCGCCGCCCCCATCTAAATGAACCAAACTCTTTGAAAATCTTAAGGTGAACTCTTTCATGTTATTCATTTCAGTGGCTGTGTTTTGATGGCTTGGAAGGTGAATTACTAGGATGAATTTATTCTTCCATAATTTATACAAGTATAACAGGACACTGATGTCAGCAACAACATGTTACAAAACATATCTAAATATACTAGGACTGCTGCCCATATATATTAAAGAGCAGTATTTGCCTTCCTTGTAGCAAATGTACACTAGCAATATACTCCATATCTTAAGAACTATTTCCTATTCTGTTATTTCCAATGTATCACTTTACTCTGTGTTCTACTGAAACTCATCCAATTTCTGTTAAAAAGCATGTCAAACACTCATCACATACAACTTGTCCATTTACACCGTATATTTATACATCAACAGTACTTCACCCACCATTTCAACTACAAACCCCTACTATTCTCCTAAATGTGACAAATAACTTATATGAGAGGTTCCCAAACTTTGGGGTCTGGTGCACAAATCTGCCACAGATGTGTGTCCATCCACAAAATGACTGTTTTGGTGGAATGGTCAATCAATATCATCACCATCTGTAGCAGCATTTCCCAGAAGGGCAAATAGGGCTGAAAACAGTAGAAGATAATGAGGGCTGAAAACAGTATGAAGATAATGAGTACAAGGTAGAAGAGGAATTTTTCCCCAGTTCCCAGTTTTATCACCTCTAACACTATCCCATAAATTCTCTCTCACTTACTCTATGATGAAAACATACTGGATTCTCTCTTTTCTGTGTACCTCTTACACATATGCTATTACCCACAAACATGACCAATTTACTCTATTAATCCATCAAGCAAGGTCACAGACATCTTTCCCATCTTTAGTCCTCTTTACCTAGCTATGGTGCAGTTTGCTCAACAATCTTGCCTATCTACGCCTCACAGCCCTCTCCATCTATTCCCAATCCATAACATCTGGCCTGATTTTGTGTTTTCTTCCCTGTTTTTGTACCACTTATCCTGATAAAAAGTTTTGGAAAACTCAGAAACTTGCATTATTCTGGCGTTTGAATTGGTCCTAATATAGCAAGCTGGATAGCTCAAAGATTTAGATGTCTGGGTGCGGAGCCACAGACTGAGAGTTTGATTCTCCCCTGTGCTTTTCCTAAGAGAAGATCTGGCCTGCACGCCTGCACAGCCATGGGCAAGCTGCACAGTCCCAGGTGCCACAGAGTACTCTCTACCTAGGAAACCCTGGGAAGGGTTGCAATAAGTCAGAATTGATTTGATGGCATGCAATTATTTATTATAATTTATTATAAATCCACCATCTGTGGATTTTATTTTGTGCACTTCTGGCACTTTAGAGGGCTTCACCAGAGTGCTTCACTAGGGCTGAGGAGATCCATTCACTGGGGCTTAATGAAGACCTTAGGCCACTCTGTCTCTTAACCTCATCTCTGCTGGCTGATGCACGGATAAAATGTGTGAATGGATACAGGGGACACCATGCACTATGCTTGGAGCTCCTCAGAGAATATCAGGATAAAAATTTAATAAATAAATACTATATTTCCAGTTGGAGAACAGTTTACCTGTAGCTATTTCCTCCTTCCTCGTATGTGTTTTTCAGAGCAGATGCTCCATGTTCTTTCCAGTGTAAACTCAAGTCAAAACTAATTTTCTTCTTTTATTTTATATCAAGGTTCTCTTTTTTCGAGATGTCCAGCGCCCCGCCTTGCCCGGTAATTCTCGATTCCTTTCAGCCTGTGACGCCAGATTTGGTGGACAAGGCACTTGATCGCTGCCGGGCCTCCACCTCTTCTCTCAACCCTTGCCCGGCCTGGCTAATCAAAGCAGCCAGGCCTGTAACAACAGAATGGGCCACTGCAATAATTAATGGGTCTCTCCAGGAGGGCAAGGTTCCCCTTGCCCTCAAGGAGACACTCATTAGGCCCATTAGGAAGAAACCAAACTTGGCAACAGACGACACTGGAAACTATAAGCCCGTCACCAACGTTTCTTTCCTGAGCAAGGTAGTTGAGAGGGGGATGGCAGATCAGCTCCAGGCGCTTCTGGATGAAACCAATGCTCTGGACCCATTCCAGTCGGGCTTCAGGCCATGCTATGGTACGGAAACGGCACTGGTCGCACTGATGGATGACCTGTTGAGGGAGGCCGATGGGGGCAATATTTTCTTGTTGGTCCTCCTTGACATCTCAGCGGCCTTTGATACCATTGACCACGGTATCCTCCTGGGGAGGCTCTCTGAGTTAGGAATAGGTGGCCTAGCGCTTGCTTGGCTCGGTTCCTTCTTGGAGGACCGGCCCCAGAGAGTACAGCTTGGGGAGAGGGTTTCGACCCCATGGAGCCTCAATTGCGGGGTTCCACAGGGGTCGATCATCTCTCCAATGCTGTTTAACACCTACATGAGGCCGCTGGGGGGTTCATCAGGGGGTGTGGCGCTTCATGTCACCAGTATGCTGATGACACGCAGCTCTACATCTCCTTTTCATCTACCTCAGTGGATGCCGTTCTGTCCCTCCAGCGCTGCCTGGAGACTACTGGAATGGATGCAGTTGAATGGGTTGAGGCTGAACCCGGACTAGACGGAGGTCTTGAGAGTGGGTGGTCCTTCCGTCAGCAGTATAGGTAACTCCCTTTCTTTCGGGGGGATGACCCTTGCTGCAAAGTATGAGGTTCGCAGCTTGGGGGTACATCTGGACCCGGCGCTTACCATGGAAACCCAGGTGGTGTCCGTGGTCCACTCTGCCTATTTTCATCTATGGCGGATTGCCCATCTGCGTCCATATCTTGATCGGGGGGCCCTCACTACTCTAGTACATGTGCTCGTAATCTCAAGATTAGACCACTGTAACGCACTCTACGTGGGGCTGCCTTTGAGGCTGATGCAGAAATTTCAGATGGTCCAGAATGCGGCAGCCAGGCTCCTTAGTGGGGTGAGAAAACAACAACACATCTTCCCCACTCTGGCTGCTTTGCACTGGTTGCCCATCCGTTTCCGCGTCAACTTCAAAGTGCTAATGATCACTTATAAAGCCCTAAACGGTTTGGGACCTCAATATTTGGCAGATCGTCTTCTCCCACCCATATCTACCCGGATCACCCGTCATAGCCAGCAGGGACGGCTGAGGGGCCTGACATCGAGAGAGGCCCGGAAGGAAAAAACTAGAAACCGGGCCTTCTCGGCGGTGGCCCCTTGGCTGTGGAACACCCTCCCAACAGAAATTCGGCTGGCACCCTCGCTGGGTGTTTTTAAAAGACAGTTAAAAACTTGGCTATTTAGGCAGGCCTTCCCTCCAGTCAGCTAAGTCTTTTTTATTTCTTCTTTCCTTATCCTACCCCATTTTGGTAATCCTTTCTTAAATTAATTGTTTTTAACTAATATAGTAATTTTATTTTTTATGATTATATATATTTTATATTGATATATTTTATGCTGTAAGCCGCCCCGAGTAGACATGGTCTAGAGGGGCAGGGTATTAATTAATTAATTAATTAATTAATTAATTAATTAATTAATTAATTAAATAATTAAATAAATAAATAAATTTTCCCCAGGTTCTATCCTTTGATATCACTTCCTTGTTAAACCCTTTCTCTCTTCTGTTGAGTGGGTTGCTCAGGAAAGGACAGCTTACCTTCCCAAAGTTATAAGCTGATTATTTGCAGAGAGATGTTAAAACAGGACAAGCCTGGACTATATAAAGTTATAATCCAAAACCATAGGTTCCTATTCACATGTATCATACTTAACTTGTACTGATGGAATGGACCAGCATTACACAGTAACTATTTTCTAATATATCCAAAGTGGCAATTATTTTCAGCCATCAAAGATATATTTTATTGAGGGAAAGCACTGATCCATCTCCTTGGGACCCGAGTTTGCCTCATGTTCTCAATTAGACATCTCTCCTTCACTTACTACCTGGCTCCCTTTTAATTTGAGATCATAGGAAATGTAAAATGCACAAAAATGTAAATAATATATGCTTTAAGATTGTACATAAAAACTGTAAGGAAGGTGAATTACAGTTTTAAAATTACCTCACCTGAATGAACCCATCTATTGATTTATGGAAAGGCAAATGTCAACATGTGAAGCATAAATGACATTCATTTATTTGAAATACAGAAGTGTTTCTGTCAAGTCAAGTTTTTTATTAGATGAACTCAGTGACACAGAGTCAATCTACCAGCATGCTGACTGCCTCTTTAGGTGACATTTCACGGATGAATTGCAAAGCCATTTGTTTAATTCCACAGAATTTAAATATCAGAACAAAATGAGCAGTTCACACAAACGGCATTTATTTTTTGCACACAGTCAGATGGAGAAAAATTAGTGTGAGGTATCCACTTACATGAGGATGACTGCACTCAACACAGGGCCATATGCACATAAGGGTACCCTCAGTGAAAAATCCTAATCACATTTTTCTCTACTATGGTATAGTGTCCAAAATCCTCTTGCTTTGCTGTGGCATAACTTTCAGAGGTGAACTGCCTTATTGAGTTTAAATGTGGGGCCATAGGTTTTTGGTGGATTTTAATTGCTGAGAGAAAACGGGGTGTCTATATTTGGATGGTGAAAGTTGTGTATATTTTAACTTTTTTTTGTAGTGTTGTCCAGTTTTACCTTGGGGAAGAGCACCTCATTTCGTTGCACCCACTTGTGAGCGCAATGACAAATAAATTTCTTATGTCTTATGTCTTATGTCTTATGTTAAGAATCTGTACAGACATTATCTACTGCATACTGTGAGATAAATAGCACAATGTAGTAGCCAAAATCCTGTTCTATGGGATTTATGTGGGTGTGAGGCTAATAGTATAAACCATAGTGGTGAATTACCACTAATTACTATATACTCGAATATAAGTCTAGTCTTTCAGCACAATTTTTTTTTTGCTGAAAAGCACTCCCCTTGGCTTATACTTGAGTCAGTGTCAAAATTACATGTTCTCCCCTGCAGTACATGTGTTCTCCGGACTCCCCCACTCATCTATAGGCGCCTGCAGCCTCTGTGGGTGGTCCAATGACCCGAGTTAAGTACATATTCTATGTACCCATCTTCCTCCTCCCTCCTCTGTCTCCCTTCATCTTGTTATGCAGCAGTAGAGCAGTAGATAAGCACAGCATCCGGTATGAGTCTTCCCTCCACAGGCAGTGAAGAGTGTCTCGCAGCTTAGAAGGGCAGTATCTCCAAAAACATTTAACCTACTGATGCCTCAATTAATGTAATTTTATTGGTATCTATTTTTATTTTTGAAATTTACCAGTAGCTGCTGCATTTTCCACCCTTGTCTTATACTCGAGTCAATATGTTTTCCCAGTTTTTGTGGTAAAATTGGCTTATATTCAGGTCGGTTTATCTCAAGTATATATGGTAATCAGTTGCTGTTCACATTTCATAAAACTGCTGAGTTGCATAAATAGCATGTGACAAGGAATGTGAGTGCCAACTCATTAATTAGCAACAATTTACATGACCACAGTTCTGCCAACAGGATTCTCTTGCCATTGCTTTTTCTGCCATCTTCAGAGTTGCTTCAGAGTTATGGTGACCCAATGAATCAGTGTGTGATCAGATGGGCATTTTCCCAGTTTCTCCAGCTGCGGAGATGGGCTTGTTCACAACTTTTTTCAACTATCAGATGATGTAATGACTGGAGCAGACCAGCTCACCACAGAGTGTTCTTACCTAGACCTTTCTGAGTCCCTGTGGATAGGATCGCTCTGTTTTGATTCATTTCCAGTGTATCTGATCACTGGAATCATACCAAAGCAATCTTTTTTAGTTCCCCAGTTAATTTCAATACCCCATATCATTAGTGGATTAAACAGACATCTCAACCACTTAATGATACAGGGAATTTCGGAAATTAAATTGGAAAATTAAAAACATCTTTCCTCTGCTCCTCCATGGATTTTATTTAAAAACAATTAAAGAACATGGATGTACTGTACCACTTACAGAAAAGTAAGAAAAGAAGATGAAAAAAAGAGAAGTCTTCCTCCCAGAATCATGAGGAGACAAGTGGGAATGAAGACAGATATTTCTCCCCTGTCTTTGCTTTCTTAAAGGAGCCAGACCAAATAAGATAGCTTGAAAGGTTGTGTTGCCATTTTGATGCAAGTACCATACCAAATGGCAACAGACCTCTGTCCAGTCTTAAGCAACCCTATTTAGCCTGCTTCAACCTGTTCTAATTTCCATGTAGAAAAGCCTTTAGTGACCTCCAAAGTGTTCCATCACTAACAGCCCCACTCAAATCTTCCAAATTCAAGGCTGTGGTCTCCTTGATTGAGTCAATACATATTATGTTGTGCCTTGCTCTTTTCCTGCTGCCTTCAACTTTTCCTAGCATTATTGTATTTTCTTCTGAGTCTTATCTTCCAATTATATGCCCAAAGTATGATGGCCTCCATTTTGTCATTTTCACTTCTAGAGAGCTCAGGCTTGATTTGATCTAGGACCCACTTGTTTGTCTTTCTGATAGTCCACAAACAAACTGATTTTTTTTCCAAAAAAACTGAATTTGTTCATATCTCAAACAAATTGAATGTTCCCTGTCAACTTTCTTCAATTTACAAAAATACAAAGTAACTGAGAATACCACAATATGGATGATGTTCTTATTTTCCAAAGAAGATTATTCTTTGTACCTGTAATTCCTCCAAAGCGTCTCTTCCAAAGTTTAAGTTCTCTGATTTCTCAGCTGCAGTTTCCATTTGGACTGATGACTAAACCAATTCAAATGAAATCTTTAATAAGATTCTTGCTATACACTAATAGGCTGGTCATCACCAGGGATGTTATTTTTCTGGGGTGTGTGTGTCTTTCACAAATGCCTCTCTTGTTTTTTGTGTTTCTGGTCACTGGTCACTTGTTTTAGATGAAAGTGCACTGCTGTTTGGAGTTGTTTTGTTTTGGGTTTCCCATTTGTATTTCTGATACTCCAAAAGCCCTACAGAACTTTCAAAAATTACTCAGAAAAGCAGAGAGGAAAAGCAACAGAGAATCAATCTGCTCAAAATACAGGAAACAATAAATGAGATCTATACAGGCATTAGTTTCTAAAGAAAGCCTCTGGTAATGCCCACACTTCAGTAGACAATATCTCAAGATACTCCTCAAGGCAAGAGACATCACCACCACCACTCTTATGAACAGATCAACAGGGGGGAAAAAATCACTCATTCAACAACTAATTCAAAGGGCAGTAAAGTATTCAAAAGCTAGAAAAGAGAAAACAACAGTATAAGTCCAGCACAACACAGACCCTCTGGGCCCAGGCAGGAAATCAAAAGAAGGAAAGAAAGCAGCCAGACAGCCAGGCACCATCTGCCTGGAACATACAAAAGGAATCGACAACAACATAAAACCATCCCCACAAAATTATGCACCATTAAAAAAATAAATATACGGTAAATTAACAAAAAATATTTTAAAAAAATCAACCATCTAGGCAGGGCACCCATATAAACACACATCACAGAGGGAAAAAAAGGCAAAATAAACACACACACACAGCTCCTACTTCTATATTCAAGAAAAGTAACCAAGCACGTAAAGGCAAAAAGTACAATCAAATTCCCGTGCAAACCGAAACTACTAGAATACTGACACCATATTTACTTTACTTTATTTATTTATTTAACTTATATGCGGCCCGCTTGACCCAAAGGTCTCTGGGCAGCTTACAACAATCTTCTCTTCTTTGAACTCAGTCAAGAGCAGCAGCAGCAGGGCAGGCATCACCAAAAACAATCCAACGAAATTGGGGGGGGGACACCCCCAAATCACAACCTTATGCACCTGAAGTGACAATGAGATATAAACATTCAAAATTCTTCTCCTAAAGCAAGGGCTCCCAAACTGTGTGTTGCAGCTCCAGGGGGCACTGTGAAACCCAGGGAAGGGCGCAAGGGGAAAAGGGATGGAACAGAGAACTACGATGGCAATAAAGGAGCTCCTCTCCAGCCTTCATAGCATTATATCTAACAGGATCAGGAGGTGGAGGCCATGTGCCTGCCTCTCTTTTCCCTGTCTCTATGGGAGTGTTTGCTGGATGGCCTTGTGAGCTTCCTGCATCAGGCCCTGGAAGGGGCAGGGCCCTCGGGGATATTCAGAGAAGGTAGGAGAAGATGGTAGGGTATGTGTGTCAAGATCCTGTTCCTGGTGGGAGAGAGAGCCCAGATGGCCCCTCTAAGCAAGGGAAGCTGTGGGGAGGGGTCAATAAATCAGGGGAGCCATGAGGCCAAAATGTTTGGGAACCACTTTCCTAAAGTTAAGCATGGAAAACTCAGGAGCTTATACAGTATTGCCACCAAAAGAGTTTTTTATGCACAGGTCAAATGGTGGTGTGATAGAGGCCACAGGAAAGCCTGCACCAGTTTCTTCTGACAATCTTCTAATTGTTGTATAAAATATATAATGCTCAACAGCTTTGAAGATACCAAGCATTATCAATATAGAATTCAGTGAAATAAACATGTGTCCTCTTGGAGCCAACCATTGAGTCTGGTTTTATTTTGTGTTTACATTATGTATTTTATTTTATTTCCTGTTTTATTATGATGCTGTGATTAAAGTATAGCTTTATTGTACAAGTTGTTTGTTTTCATGGTTATCTGACCTGTGAAATATGAAGCCTACGCTTACTTTTTATATTATGCCTGTGTGAGACCCCAGTCATATTTGTGCAGCTTTTTTTTTAAAATCCACATTCCAGCAGGTGATTCTAAAAATGGTTGCAGTGCAAAAAACACATTCAAATGTAAAAACTGTGAATTACATTAGCACCAAATATGATACATTAGGAGAAGACAGTTTGCTCCTGCCCTGTGCCAAATCTGGGACATTTGGGCAAAAAGGTTTTTGACTTAAAATTTTAAAATAACTAACACTGCTGTTACCTTGTGCAGAACCAAATGACTAGAAATCTCCAGCTGATTTAAAACATATCAGATACATTGATAAGAGAAAATAAGCATGGGGGGGAGTATTCCTGCTGTCCGCTTTTTTTATTTCACAGAAATTAACCCAAACTTGGCTTTAATAGAGTTTTGGAAACTAATACTTTTGAAGCCATAAAAATGCTGAGTTTACGAGCTTTATAAATTCCCCCAGATTTTTAACAGATTTAATTTTTGACCCTGCCACATTGAGCAGACTCTGAAAGAAAGCAGTTATCTCCTACTGGGCCAAACATCTTAAACTGCTTCCTGTGAAAATCTTTAAAAAGATATGTTTTTAAAAGAATAATATTTAGCAGCTCACTCATTTAAACTCCTACCACTCCCTGCCAATTTCTCCCTTGTATCTACCTTACTCTTTTAGACAATTGAAATTCTACTTGTAAAAATAACCTTATAGTCATTATGTGTTTTCTGTTTCATCAGTTTTAACATTCAGTGTTAAAAACAGCAATGTTTTTGAATGAGCACCAAATAATGGAATTAAACTTTTTGCTTGGCCTTGAAGAAATGAATTCTCAACCCAGGAGACTGAACTACCACTACTCCTTTTGATGAACTTAGCACAGATGTTTGGGCAATTGTTCTTTTTCCACCTAAAGGACAATGTTATCCATCTTCTAGGCATGTCAGAAAGAATTAAGAGTTGTAAATATCAATGTACAGTACTCACAATCCCACAAATTGTCTCTTTAAAGGAATATGACATGGTCACTACTACAGTTGTCAGACCAGTAAACAGGATCTCATAAATTGTTGATACACAGCATTTCCAAGGATATTTCAAGTTACATGATCACTGGGAGGAAGTCGTAGATAAATAAGCCAAAGAAAGATGAATGGTATCTGCTTATGTGTATTCTCAAACAAAAAATTTCTGATTCTTTGAATAGATTTTGTAACAATCCAGGGAACCTCTGAGGGGCTGGGAGTCCTTGGTTCACACATCCTGATGTTTGGTGGGCTGCACCATAGCCTCTCGATTTTTTACCTCTTCCCTTGTATTTAAATGGCAAAACCATTTGCCACTTAAATACAACACATGCACCCTGGCTAATCAGAAATAGGAAGTGACAGGCTAGTCCCATCCAGTTTCTAAGAAAGGCTCTAGATTAAATGAGACCTGAAGGAAAATTACATTTAAATGGCATATTTCATCCCACTTAAATTTTAGAGGGAAATCAAGGAGTGGGGCTGGGAGACTGAGAGAAGAGCCTTCTGGAAGATCTTAAAAAGCAGATCGAGTTGGGTGTCATCAGCACACAGTTGGCACCAGACCACAACATTCTGGACAGCCTCTTTCAGGTTTTTCATGCATAGGTGAAATAGTGGGGAATCATGGAACCCTGAGACATTCCAGAGGCTAATGGTTAAGGTGTTAAACAAGAGTCCCCCAACACCACTACCATTCACAAAGGGACATCATGCAAGGGGAAATCCCAGAAGCAGACTCCTGTGTTCATTTGTCAACCACTTCTCACCCAAACACAAAGCAACTGTGAGGGCTATTTTTCAACAAGTGTGAATGGTAGTGAGCAGAAGAGGGTATCCTGTAGTGTAGACCAGTGGTCCCCAACCTTGGGCCTCCAGATATTCTTGGACTTCTACTCCCAGAAATCCTGGCCAGCAGAGGTGGTGGTGAAGGCTTCTGGGAGTTGTAGTTCAAGAACATCCGGAGTCCTAAGGTTGGGGACCACTGATGTAGACAATCCTGACTGCTGCCATTGGTGTTGTCAACATTCAGGCTGCCCTTTGCTATATAAAGCTTGGCATCTTTTCTCCAGCCGGTAAAGCGAGCATAATATTTTGAAGCATATCGGGCCACTTCCTGACTTTTTGAATTGTGGGTACAGAATCACAGTGTCCCATATTCATAAATAGGAGGTTTTCTGACGAAATGATTATTAAGAATACTCATATCTCTTCTTTCCAGTTGAAAATCTCAACTACTGAAAAAAAATCTAACTAAGAAAATTAAAAACCACAATGGAAAACAAAAGCAGCTAATGAATTGTGGCACTGGTATGAGATTCTGAAATAGGGGACAACCAGCCTATATGCAGACCAAAAAATAAAATAAAATAGGCGACTGGAAACTTTGGAGACAAAAAAATCAACCATTAAGTGTTAGTGATTTTTTTTACTGAGTCAGACATTGAGCTCATTAAAATAAAAATAATAACATTCCTAACAGTTTCCTTTTCTATCTCTTTCTACATTTCCTTTTCAGAGGATGATTACTGTAGATGTGACCATGGGAGTTCCACATGGGTGACCCAAGAGGAAAAGGTCCTTTCTGCACTCCTGTGAGCTGTGCCTTGGATGCTACGATACACAGATATCTTCACTGGACAGACAGGGTCATATAGGTGAAATAGTCCTTTAAACACAGAAGCCTACAAATGATTGGATCATGAGCGAAAATGAACCTACAATTAAACTAGGTGATGTAAAGGAGGAATCACATGCCTCAAGAAACCAGCTCTGGTCAGCAGACTGGAGTCTCACATGCCACCAAGCTGCTTCTGATGCATGGCGACCCAATAAATTTGCTCTTAGAAAGAGTTCTGTCTTGCTATGATCCAGCACCCACTTGTTTGTCTTCCTGGTACTCCACACTATCCATACAACAATTCTGCAAACGCATATTTGGAATAAATTAATTGAACTTTTTTCTTGTCAGCTTTTCTCATTCATCAGCTCTCACATCTGTACAAACTGTACACATCTTTTTATTTAAGAATCGTTTCTAATCCCTTTATAGCTCCCTTTCCAATCTTAGGCTCCTTCTAATTTCTTGACTGCAGATTTCATTTGAACTGCTGTCTCAACCAAGGTACAAAATATCTTTAATAGTTTCAATTTCCTCATTGTTAACATGAATGTCACATTTTTCCTTTCTTGTTATTCAACTGCAATTTTGCTTTTACACTTTTGGTTTTCACTTTCATCAGTAGCTATTTCAAGTCATCATCATGTGTCATCAAGTTGCCTCCAATTTATGACAACTTTATGAATAAGCAATCTCGAAAATGTCACATCCTCAGGCCTCCTCAGCTCTTGCAAAGTCAAACCTGTGGCTTACTTTAGGGAGTCAATCCCTCTTGTATTTGGTCTTTCTCTTTTTCTGCTGCCTTCCACTTTTCCCAGCATTACTATCTTTTCCATAGAATTCTCCCTTCTCATGATGTACCCAAAGCAGGAAGTCCTCGGTTTCAAGATAGGAGATGCTAAGACATGCAGTCACTATAGGACCATTGCTTTAATTTCCCATGCAGGTGGATTGGTGCTCAAGGTGCTGCAATGAAGACTTTTATCTTATATGGAGCAAGAAATTCCTGATGTTCAAGCTGGATTTTGAAAAGGAAGGGGCACTCAAGATCATATTGCAAATAATTGCTGGCTACTGGAGAGTGCCAGTGAATTTCAGAAGGATCAGTCTGTCCTTTATAGATTACAGCAACGCCATTGACTTTGTGGATCAATGGCTTGTTGTGAAAGAAATTGGTGTGCCTCAAACTTGATTGTCCTGTATTGTGTACAAGAAGCTATCACTGGGACAGAATATGGAAGACAGAATGGTTTCCTATAGGCAAAGGTGCATTTTCTCCCCTTCTCTATTCAATCTGTACACAGAAGATATCATATGGAAAGCCAGTCAAAATCCTAACAAGAATATGCCAGACAAATATGGAAGACAAAACAATGGCCTACAAACTGGAAATGTTCAATATACATTCCAGTCCCTTTCTTGGGCATTTCCCCTTTTACCACTTCTCACTGTGCCAAGGCTTGTTCCCTCCTCCTCTCTCGCTCTCCTCAATATGAAGGCTTCCTGGGAAGTCTCTCTCGCCTCCATATCTCCACTTCTTCTCTGGGCACCATTAACTTCTATTTTCCTGTCCATGAATTCTCCAACTCAATCCATTCCCAGCCCTCTGGTAGAATTTAATTTTTTTTTTCATCTTCTCATTGTCAGTGTCAGACCATCCTGTCTGCTCAGTCTCCTCTTACGTTCCTTCTATATATACTTCCTTTTCCTCCTCTCCTTCCTCCTCTCTCTCTTAATCTGCCTTTCATGCCTTTTCCTCTGAACTTGTGCTGTCAAGTTTTTTCCTGAGTTTTCTTCCCCCACTACACCTCCAAGTCCTGGGGCTTGAGTTTCCGAGTAACACCCCCCCAACATACTTTTCCAGGTTAAGAGGGGACAGTGCATGAGTGGGAGGCAGCTTCCTCTTACCCTTTTTCTCACATAGGTAAACCCCACAGTACCTGAATCCTTCAGGTCAGGCAAAAAAAAATGTTATGGCACTTAAAAGACATTTGTGGATAAGTCCACTTTATTAGACATCTTCTGAATCTTTCAGGTTCTTTTATTTCATTCTTCCATTCTGGTTTCTAGTGTTAGACCTAATTAAGTCCTACAGAATCCTGACAATTAGTCCAAAACAAAACAAAACGAAAAAAACCCAGGGGTTAGGCAACAATCAAATATTCCAAATGTGGGCAACAACTATACATGAGAAAGAAAAATAAGTCATCCATAGATGTATGCAGGCACTAATGGTACTTTAAAGTTCACATTTATCATAATTACCATTTTTAATATTGTTGTTCATACTATTGTTAGCCACCCACACTGACCTGGTTGCCAGATGGCGTGGGGTACAAATTCAATCAATCAATCAATCAATCAACCAACCAAGAAACAAACAAACAAACAAGACCACCCTTGTCATCCTCATTCATTCATCAACAAGAAAAAGACAAGGAAAGGGGAAGAAGCTGGCAGGATCAGTGGCGCTTTCTGTGGCAGGGAAAAGGCATAAGAAGAGTGCCCCATATCCCATCTAAATCATTTTGAGGGTTGAAAAGGGGCTATAGTCTTTACTCCATTTTCCCACCTTTAGATGTTCCAGTTCTAGGAAATGATAAATTAAGCGATTTTAATTGCAGAAGGGTTTTAGGATTACAAGGCAGGTAGGATAGTGCAGGTTTTTTTTTCCCCAATATGTCTGCTCTTCATTACATTGCACTTGGCACATTGCACTGCACATTGTACTGAACTTCCAAACTATGCATATGATAGGCCAGAGTCCCAGGAGGCTAGTTCCTTTCTCGGGGGGTGGGGGGGAAGATTGTGTGTGTTACTTATGATTATAAGCATGTCTTGTTTCGGTGTGATCAATTTCCTCTTCAAAGCTTGGATGACAGCTTAGAGTTTCATCTTCTTCAGCATTGGTAGTTTGAGCATAGACTTGAATCATGGTTATGTTGATAGGTTTTCCATAGACCCTGATTGATATTAACGGGTCATTATAGCCCTCAAACTCCCTGTGCTATGTCTTGCCTCAGTATATGAACCACTCCACTGCTTCTGAGTTTATCATTTCCACAGCAGAAGACTTTGTAGCTGTCTGACTGAAAATATCCTATTTCAGTCCACTTTCATTTGTAAAAGACAGACAAGCAGCAGTAAAAAGTGGCAGATACCAGGTCCGTACCCTGAATGCAGTTTTTCAGCAACTGTCAGGTAGAGACAAAGAGAACTACTACGACAATAACCAGTGCAAATAGACAGAGGGAAATTTAAGCCTAGATTAGGAGCGACCAACAGGGAAACACACTGTCTGACCAGGAGAAAATCCCTCTCCAACCTGAGCAAAAACTGAGGTCAGATATGAAAGCCTGGGAGAACACTGGGAGATACAAGGGGACAAAGAGCGGTGGAAACAGGATCCAGTGCCTTTGCTGCAGGTGTTGGCTGCCAAAGGAATCCAACACCTGGACTGAGAATAAAAGGAGAAAATCCTTGAGCTGTTGACAGTATCAGAAATGAGAAAAGCTCTTGGAACCAGTTGGAGTGTGAAGCACCGTTATATGTAGAGAATTTAGATGTTGCTCCAGCTGGGCTAAATGCCGACTGTTTCGAGCAAGAAAGTGACTTTGGCTTTATCGGGGGTGAGAAAGGGTGGTGGCGGCAGCGGCTGTACGCGAACCTTCTCACAACCTAAAAGATGTGTACCCAAAACATCCTGAAACTGAAAGAGGAGCCCCTCAAAAGCCCCAGAATGAAAGAGAGTGAAAATTTCTCACAACACCTCTCTAGCAGAAGCATGGTATTTGGGTGTGGACTAAAAGAGAGGTCAGGAATGACAAAACAATGTTGCATTAACTGAAAGGTAGGCATGAGCCTCCTCGAGTGTTAAGATCATCAGGAGAGGCCTTTCTCTCAGTCCCCGCACCTTCATAGATGCATCTGGTAGTGATGTGGGAGAAGCCCTTCTCTGTTGCTGCTCCCAGACTTTGGAACTCCCTCCCATAGGAGGTCAGGCTGGCTCCATCTTGCTGTCCCTCCACAAGCAGGCAAAGACGTTTCTCTTCAGGCAGGCTTTCCCTGAGTGACTGGCTCTCTGAATGGGGTTTTTTTAATGGATTGTTTTGCTTTACTGCTTGTGAATATATTTTGGTGTTGCTTATGTTTTTTGTATGGCATTTGTTTGGGTTTTTTTGTATGTTATACTCACTGTTGTTAGCTTTAGCATTGTCTTTTAATGATGTAAGTCGCCTTGAGTTCTTTTTAAGGAAAAAGGTTGGGTACAAATATTTTAAACAAACAGATAAATAATTGATCACTTCCTCTTTAGGTTACTTCAAGGAAATTATATCATTCTTAAGGGAAATAGCTCCTCTTTCTTCTGCAATTCAGGGCTGACCATGAGGGTGCTTCTATTTTGTGATTCAATACATTTGAACACATACATGGCAGCCAACTCTAGGGGCTTCTATACTCATACTGTCCTGTCGCATCCTGAATTAATTTCTTGCAACAATAAAGCTATACTTTCCCTTTCACCTTTGTTTTGTGATGTGAGTGGGTTTCAAACACAAAGCTAGGGACTAGCCATCCCCGACTGATAATTATCTGAGCTCCAGGGGAAGCACAAAGAAGGCAGATGTGGTTTTTAAAAATAAATAAATGAAACCACTCTTTGTAGCCAGTTACAACATGAGAGTCCCGGAGCACTCCCAAATGCAAATGTCATTTTCCAAGGGAAACAAAACCTCATCCAAACCAGGCTACAACTCAGATTCAACAGTCTTCCTGAACAGGATTTCTGCCTTTTAAAATACTTCAGGTTTTTGGTCCTTCCCCATCTTAAACTGCTTCTCCCACCCTTGTTAACTCAATGAGGAATAGAAGATACAATGGACATCTGTATCTGTCTCCCCACCTCAAACTTAGAGCAACTTTGAGAAGCAGAGGATTTGAATCTGGGAAAAGACACAGGGAAAAGGGGTTAAAACAACAACACATCCATTAGGAGGCATGCTCATCAGGGATCTCCAGTGTCAGATCTAGTTTGGACTAAAGAAGAGGGTGGCATGCTAGAACAGCATATTAAATCTTTTTAGAAGCAATAAAGTCTCTCCTCCAAATGTATCATCTGGGGAGAAGGGTAGGGGGAAGCCCAGCCCTGAGTAGTATTTCCAAGGATTCCACATCACCCCCTGGCTGGGTTTGGCAGCGCACCAGGGTGCTGCAGCGCACAATTTGGAAACTACTGATGTAACTGAATATTAAACTAGTTGTCTCCTTACTTGGGGATTTTTTTAGAATTGCTTCTTGGGCACATCTGATATTTACAACTACAGAACAGCACCAAATTCAGTTTATAGTGCTTGTAAGCTGTGGTGGGCAAAGTGCAGCCTTATAGACGTTGCTGGACTATATCTCCTAGCCTCTCAAAGTCACCATAGTCTATGGTGAAAAACACTGACAGTTGTACTTTGCCCATCCCTGTCTCAAGCCATCAGAGTTTTATATATATTTACTTGGAAGGAGTAAAGCAGAGTGGAACAAGGCAATTTGAACTGTTCATGATTCAGTGTTTAAAAAGCACTATCCATCTGCCACAGCAGACTTGATAATTTGTTTATGTATTCAGGTCTTGACCATGAAGTGCTTTTAGAAATTTTCTATGATGAGAACAAGAGGAAAAGAACAGAAGAGAAAGGAATATAATTAAAAGGCAGGATAAATAAGGACAAAGGAAGAGAAAGAGACCAGAATTATATATAAAATATTTTGGAACAGAATAGCAGAAATGAAGGGAGAGAGTGGAGAATTATATGAATAAATTATTATTTTGCAGAACATAAGTTAAATGTGTTCAGAACAGGGGAGAAAAATGGACTTGAAAGGCCTGTACTGATAGGTATGTGTCCTTTCCGCCTTATCACCCAAGAAGAAGCAAAACCCTCTTTCTTCATTCCTGTATGATTCACAGACACCCCAAATGATCTTTGCCAGTACAACTGGCAGGTCTATGCATGCCTGGGTCTACACAGTATGGGCCTATGAATACAAAGGCAGTGTATTCAATATCCCATCCTTGTCATAGTTGCACTCTTTCCCGAAATTTTGAAACATACTTGCCTTTAGCAGTAAAGAGATACTATTCTCTTTCCAGTCTGTTCCACAAAAACTCCATGTAAGTATTACCTATTACAGCAAAAAAACTTACCTGCCATGCCTCAACCTTCTTGATGTCTGCACATGAGCCATTGGAGAATAGCCCTTTCCCAGGAGTACAAGTATATATATCCTGTAAAGCATGAGCAATTGAGTATACTGCCAAGTACACATTATAAGATATCCGCAGATGGGTATAATCCATGTATGGGGTCTCCACACTTGTGATATTTTCTTCTCCCGTACATGGAAGACGGAAGGCAGCTGTTCCATTTCCAGCTCTAGAGCCTTCCTCATGGACCTTGTGCAAAGAAACAGGACTTAGAAAGTTTTTGTTTCCATCTGGCAGGTAGCAGTTAAAAGTCTCTTCCCAAAACTCTTTGATAAATCCATTGTTAACAGATTTCTTAGGATGTACCTTCTGCAGAAATTCACGAAAGCCAGGGATCTGTCCTGCCTTTAGAGCAAATCCAATGGTGCCGCCCATGACGTGAAAGAATTCTGGCATGGCTATGAGTGAAGAGCTGGCCCATGCTTCACTTGCTAGCCAGATCCTGCCAGTAATGTTGTGTGTGACAATCTCTTTAATCAGAGGTTCCAGGTCTGGTCCACTAGAAAAGACAACAATCACTTTTGATGTGGAATTTTCGATCTCACTCACCACCTGCAAAATCTGGTCCTCAGGTAAGTACTGGGCAATGAGTACGCTGAACTCGATACAGATGTTTCTCTCCTCCATCTCTTCCCTGAACTTTTCAATTCCTGGTCGGCCATAATTGTCATCTGCTGCAATGGTACCCACCCAGTTCCAGCGGAAGTACTCAACAATGTCTGCCATGGCAGTGGCCTGGTGTTCATCATTAGGTATAGTACGCAGGAAAGATTTGTATTCATTCCTGTTGCTCAAGAGTCGGCTGGATGAAGCATAACTAACCTGGAAGGGGAATAAAGAACAAGCAGTAATCCACTGTTAAACAAAGTGAGCATAAAGAAAACGAAAACAAGACTAATTCTGAATGATTTTCATTGTTTTACCATCTTAGAATTCTTGGACCACATGTATAAGAGATGCAAAGCACCAAATTTCAGGATACTCTTGCTTTGTAAGTCAAATGAGACACAAAATGAGCAACCTGAAAGCAGACAGACTCATACACAGAATTTATGTGGGTGATAACAACATCCAGTAAAGTAACTGAGCATTTTCTCTTTGGTTGTTGTGGGTTTTTCGGGCTCTTTGGCCACTCTGTGCTCTGGGGTGCTGTGCTGTCCTCTGAAGATGCTGGCCACAGAGACTGGCGAAATGTTAGGAAGAACAACCTTCAGAACACGGCCAAAGAGCCCGAAAAACCCACAACAACTATTAGATCCTGGCCGTGAAAGCCTTTGCGAATATATTTTCTCTTTCACTGGGAAAAAATTAGCCAAAAGAAATAAATGCTACTGCTGCCCTGACTAAAACAGATCAGGGTGATCTTGTGAAAGAGAATAATAAGAGCAAGTCATCCAAAAGTTGAGGAGGGAGTGTAGCAAAAAATAAAAACAAAAAACCATGACTTCCATTGCCTTTATACTGACAGCCTGGGTTAAGTTCATGTTCTGGAAACAATAAAAATTACCTAAGTGTTTGCACCATATAGCAGCTGGCCAAAAAACCAAACAAGAGGGAGATTTAACTCTAGGTTTAATCATAAATGGAGTCCAGGACCACCAAGTCTAGATCTAACCATGTGGTTAATAAGTAGTCAAGAAAACTATAAGAGCCAAGGAGGTTTTCTTTAGAAAATGGAACTCCTGTCTAAGTGATGATGACAACAGCAGGAAAAACAACAAGAACAAAAGAACAGATACTTTGGCAAAACCGTTGGGCTTTCTAGGTAGACAACATTCAGAAGTGGTTTACTACGTCCTTCTTCTGGGTGCAGCTTGCCCATGACTGCACAGGTTGACTCTTCTCTCAGGAGGCACAGTAGGGAATTGAACCTCCAACCTCTGGCTCCGCAGCCAGATATCTAAACCACTGAACTATCCAGTCAGCTAAGAGTCAATAAGGCAATGAAAAAAATCAGAACCATGTTGCAAAAACCCAACAACATTAAGACCAACCATAAAAACAGATTGAATATATCGGAAGCAGCAAAGTGTCTGCAAGGTACATAGTTGGAATGAGATTTAAAGACTGCAAAAAAGCCTAGTTAAATGTTTTCTACCTGGCTTTGTTGCAAAAGAAGTAAAGCAGGAACTTTTGTCTAAACTTAGTGGTGACAGAAAAAAATTATCTAGCCCTGACTAATAATTATGATTTTTTTTAAAAAAAAATCTATGCATATTAGGATTCAGGACATTATGAAATGTTTAGCTTAATGCAGGCATGGGAAATATGTGGTTCATCAGAGGCTGGACTAAAACTCCTCTCAGTCTCAACTTTAGCTACGCTGATGGTAGTTGGAGTTCAACCTCTGGAGGACCATATGTTCTCCACTCTTGGCTTATATTGACTATTCTGGATAAATGGATGGAAAAGGGTGTTTTTAAAGACACAATCATTTTTTTTATTATGGTGCTAGGCAGGTCAGGTCATAGAGAGTGGCGAATCCTCCTAAGCTAGAAATGAGCAGTGAACTGGCCCAATTTTCAAATGACACGAAATTATTCATGGTGGTAAAAACAAAAGGGCTGATAATACTATATCTCCAAAAGGCACTCTTCAAACTGGATGACTGGGCAACAAAATGGTAACGTAAATAAGGATAAAGTTGTACACACTGGAGCAAAAACTTGTAACTTCATGGATTCACCAGTGGGGTCTGAGTTGGCCCTAACTAATTAGGAAAAAAATATTGGAGTCATGGAGCAGAGCTCAGTAAAAAAAGTAAACCCAGTGTGATCCATTAGGAATGCATCATTAGGAAAGGGATCAAAAATAAAACTGCTTTTATACTAGTCTGTGATGGGATCACTCTTGAAATACTGTGTTACTGCACTCACATCTTGCTTGTGATTTTCTACAGGCTTCTGGCTATCCACTGTGGAAGTATAACACTGGCGTAAATAGGACATTAGTCTGACCAAGCACAGATCTTATGTTTTCAAGAGGAACAATTGGTTTATCAGATTATCATCCTAATTTAGAATCTTGATTTTTAACAATCTGTTATCTTTTTCTTGATGGTTCCTGCAAGGAGCAAACCCTTTATTTGTGCTTCTTGCGTGACTTTACATGTCCCTTTAGCTTTCTTCTTTTCAAGTCACTTTGATCTTTTAAAACCACAGTCTGCAGGTGGATCCAAAATCTGTTTCCTCTGAAGGAGCAACTGCAATAAATGAACAGGGGAGTTTTCTGGAGGAGAGACCTAAGAGGCAAGAACGTAATACGCAGCCATCATGACAACTGAGAGATGGAGAATACTGCACTTTGTGAAAGTGGGTTGCATTATTAGACTAAGAGCACAATCTGTTTACTGAGAACAATCTCTCACTGACCTGTACCTGCCCTCAGGAATTTGTCTATTATTTTTGTTTAGTCTTTGAAAGTTCAGATACATGGTGCAAGCAAAACAATACAAGCCAATCCATTGTTTAAAGAAATGTTTTATTGCTTTAAAGCAACTTTGAAGATATTCTGAGTGACAGTGGGTAAGGGTAGTCTGCTTAACTCTTTCTCAATGTGCAAGACAACTGGAATAATTAGCAAATCATCTAGCTCTTGAATGTGGGCAAGTATCATGTAGTAACTCCACGGATCTGTTGCCTTGTGTTACTGGACAGCAGAGGGTCCCTCCCTATGTGATTCCTCTTTATAATTTGCCTTCAACTTCTGGAATTGATGCAAACCTTGCTATTGGTAGCTCCCATATGACAACATGAGGGAACTGATTTTTGCCTACAACAGGAATAAGGAAAATGGTTCTTGTGGGCCATGTTGGTCATGCAGGGCTATCCTGTGCCCCCCAACCTTTCTCCAATCCTTCGTGCCATAATTCCTCTTCTTACTATATCTCCAAATAAACAATCATCTCCTTTTAGGAGGATGACTGGCCATTACTCTGCATTTTTAAGGGGATAACCTCTTTTACTGAAGTTTATTCAAATCAGGAATAATATTCATATTTAGTAAAAAGATCCCTATGAACCAGATCAGGTCAAGGGAGTCTAATAATGCCAAATGACCAATCATGGCACACGAAGGTTTGAGTGGCTGTCTGGATATTTTTTTAAGTATTTGGAGTAATGAGGGCAAAGGGGGGGATGCCACCGAATTGTATGGAAGAGTCCAGAAACTGAATTCAGGTTAGGTTAACTGATTGAAGCTGAATCCAGAAAAAATTAGAGGTGATGCTTGTAGAGTTGGTCTTCCAGAGAAGATGAAAATGCAGCTTTATTCACTTTCATTTGACTTGCAATTGTTGTGTTTTGTACACCACCTTAAGAGGTTGGTAAAGTAGATAACAAATAATATATTTATATTTATATAATGACAAAGTTCCCTTGGAATCTATAGCTTCAATCAGGCATGGGAATCAGGCAGCCCACCAAGATGAGTTCCATAGTCTCTGGAGCATTCCAGCTCTAATAGCTGTAACGTGGCATATAAATGCTTTCCTAAATACATTTAAAATTCAGTTGAGAAGAGGTCCCCATTCAATACCTATCCATCCTAACTATGGAAAGTGAAAGCATGCATTCAATACCTGAGGTATGTAAAAGAGGCCCAGAAGATTGGCCACTGCAGTAGAGATCCCAGAGCCAGTTGCTCCCACTACTGCGATTGTGGAAGGTATGTGATCTGAACAATTGCAGAATTCATCCAGATTCAGGGAGTCTATCTTATTTTGGGCCACAAAACTCAGTGTGGCCTCCAAGGCTTTGGAGACTGTGTTGCAGGTGTCAAATATGCTGTATCCAAGAGTTATGTTGGGAAGAAGAGTTGGACTGTTATTAATCTCCTCAATGGCAAAGATCATTGCCTGAAGCCAACGGAAACCACGGAAATTATACCTACAAAAACAAGAGGAGATTAAAGTAAGCACAGCTGGCTGTTATGTAGGGGAGAACAAAAATGAAAGAGAATTATGAAAGATCATATTTCCTGAAGAGATGCATACTGGCTGATTACAAAACAAGGGTATTTTGTACCATACAAAACACACATACACACTCTGATCTCATCCCCTCCCTTTGCCCCAGATAAATCAGATCAAGATCCTGACAGTGATAGATATGTGACTGTATTAATTCCTCTGGGCTTCTCAGAAGAATTTGCTTTTGATGCAATTGAGCAAGGTACCCTTTTCAACCATATCTTACAGATAGGATGGCGGGTGTGTGTGTGTGTGTGTGTGTCTTATAAGTGGCCACATTGGCTGAAATCCAGTAGTAAGTCATAGTTAGAGTAAGCACATTAAATCAGTAGGTGGATCCAAACTTCTTCTTAAAGGATTAGGTTTGTGCCTTGGACTGAAGCTTGACTCAAAGTACTGCTGTTTGTCTTGCAGAATTAAAGGTACATACGGTGCACATAGGAACCATGTTGCCAACCCAAGGTTAAAGGCTGGGCACGGAAAACGTCAGACACTTTCTGCCAGAAGAATCACTGAAGAGCTCAGCATCTTCCTGGCCTGGAAAGTAGGGCATCTGCATGAAAAGGAGGACAGGGCTAATGAATTTGTAATAGTTGCATATAAGAAGGAATTTTAGCACACAGTCTGCTGAAACTTCCTCTTCCAGACAACAATTAAAGATACAGGACCCCTGTCTTCTTCTTCATGTAGCCACTACAGGAATCACAAGATACTGGGAGGACCAGTTCACCCCCTAGCAAGTATGAAAGCTCTTGTGACTTCTGATTTCCCAGTCTGAGTAATGTATCACTTGGAAAGGGCACAGTGAACATCCTCCTGCACACCTGAGTACTGGTCAGTTGGCATGTTTCAAGTTTCCCCATCTGCATCCTGCCTACCTCCAAGATATTGTTCTCCATTGGCCCTGAATATGAAGCATGTAGACCAAACTCCTCCCAAAAACTATATTTGGAGGCATATAAGCTCTGATCCTCTTTGCACAAAGAATTAATTTAGGCTTGCTACCAAATAACTATTCAACAGGTAGTGACAACCAGCCACTGCTTCCTGAGAAAAGGGTTTGTCACATTGATTTTTTCTAATGTGAACCTCAAATATCTTACAGGTCCACATAGCAAAAACATGTCATGTTTGCAGTAGCCTCAAGAGGACAACTAGTTCATATGTATGGTCAAAGCATGTGGTGTGTGTGCCATCAAGTTAATTCTGACTTACATTGACACTTTTCAAGGTTTTCTAGGTTGTGAGTACTCGGAAATGATTTACCATTCCCTTCTTCTGGGGGCATCCTGAGATTGTGCAGCATACCCAAGCCCACACAAGCTGCCTCTTCTGGCATGCACAGTGGGGAACTACAGTCCAAACCTCTGGGTCTACAGCCAGATATCTACTTATGGAGCTATCTAGCCGGCTACAATCACATATTAATCTCTGTCAATGCCACAACATGTGGAGGAAGACTCAGCTGGTCAGCCAGGCAGTAGGAATGTATTGGAAGCATCAAAGGGCTGTCTACTTACTTGGAAAAGTAAGTGAGGTGGGCTAGAAAGACTGATACTAGGAAGAATTCACGGCATTTTCTCTTGATTGATAATTGTATGATGTATACCCCTCCCCAAAATGTCTGAGAAACTTTACTTTTGGACTGTAGCCTTCAAAATAACAAAGCTGGTTTCCCATCTCTTAACAAAGTGATGATGGCTGGCAGAACAGGCATGTAATAATGCCTTGTTAAATTAGGAATATTAGATCATTACCAGGCTGACAGATTTTGGCAATCAGTCTGGTAGCCCCTTTTGCATATGTTAATTCATGTGTATATATGACAAATTTAAAATAATTCCTATAATTTTAACAGAAATATAATATGTCTCTCCAAATGGACATTAAGGATTATGTAACCAAATGATCTATATGCTTGCTCAGTCTGTTTTCCTTGGCTAACTGGCAGTGGACAACTTCGAGGGCCCTGGTCTTTCTCCTTATAGTTCTGTATCTTTATATTTAAACTAGATTTATAGTAAACAGCCCTTTGAATAGAGGGTACCCTCAGCTGAAGGGTATCTTCTGTAAAATATGATACATAGCTATACTAGCAATCGCGTGTCAAAATATCCATTCTAACATAAAATTTCCTTTTTTACCTTATTTGTTGCCTTCTCTCCAAACAAAACTACCTTTCCTAATCTGAAAGCATGGGTGGCTTATATCTTCATTACACCACTAAAAATCACAAGCACAAGCTAGTTTTTGCTAGGTCTTAATCACGCTGGATGTCAGAGAGCTGTAGGTAGTGCAGAAGAGATAGGAAAGTTTTAAAAAAATCATAGCCATAGGTGTGTGCAACCGGCTCCTTTAAAACAAATTTCAAAATGGGGGCTGCACACTCAGATCAAAAATGTAGGTCCCAGTTTTTACCCCTGGTGTTGTGGATTATAATGTATTTCCCAATCATTTCAGACAAAGGCCTGCCAGCCATTCAGTCCCCTAAATAATATTTTGCTATTATGTGCCATCAAGTTACTTCCAAGTTACAGAAATCCTAACAGGATTTTTCAGGTAAGAAGGTTACTGATGAAACCTGGATCCATATATGTTTGAAAGCTAGCTATATTCCAGAGAGAATCTAATAACCAACTCTTGGAAGAGTTGGACAGCGAACCAACTTTAGCAGAAATAAAAGCGGGCTTGGACTCCCTCACCTCTGGCAAGGCACCTGTGAAGGATAACATCCCTGCTGAAGCGCTGTAAAGAGATCATCACCACCGAGCTGTATGAAATCTTTTGTCTTTGCTGGAGGAAAGGTGGAGTACCACAGGACATAAAGGATGCAAACATCAGCACATTGTACAAGAGCAAAGGAGACAGGGGTGACTGCAATAACTACCATGGCATCTCTCTTCTTAGCTTTGTAGGGAAGCTGCTTGCCCGTGCTGTGCTGAAGAGACTCCAGGAGCTTGCAGACAGAGTCTATCCAGAATCACAGTGTGGATTTCAAGCTCATAAAACCACCATTGACATAGTGTTTTCCCTCAGACAGTTGCAGGAGAAATGTAGGGAACGACAGCCACTCTTTGTGGCCTTCATAGAAGAGTGGCCTTCATAGATCTCACAAAGGCCTTTGATTTGGTTACTAGGGATGGCCTTTTTAAAATACTGCCAAAGACTGGATGTCCACCTTGACTCCTTAACACCATCAGGTCTTTTCACAAGGGCACTGTAGTTTTTGATGGCTTAACATCAGATCCCTTTGTCATCCAAAGCGGAGTGAAACAGGGCTGTGTCCTCTTGCTGACCCTGTTTGGGATCTTTTTTGCTGTCATGCTGAAGCACCCCTTTGGAACCGCAACAGGTGTCTATCTCCAGACTAGATCAGATGGAAAGCTCTTTAATCACTCTAGATTGAGAGTGAAGACCAAAGTCCAGCTGAAATGCATGTGGGACTTCCTCTTGGGCGATGATGCAGCTGTTGTTGCCCACTCTGCTGAAGACCTCTAACAACTCATGAATCATTTTAGCAAGGCCTGCCAAGATTTTGGATTAACAATCAGCCTGAAGAAAACCCAAGTCATGGGCTAGGGCATGGACTCACCTCCCTCTATTATCTCCACACAAGAATTTGGAGGTTGTTCCTGACTTTGTGTACCTTGGCTCAACGATCTCTGACAGTCTCTTCCTAGATGTCGAGTTGGACAAATGCATTGGCAAAGCAGCTACCGTGTTCTCTAGACTCACAAAGAGAGTATGGCTTAATAAAAAGTTGATGGCATATACAGTGGCACCTTGCAAGATGATTGGCTCGCAAAATGATAACTTCACTAGACAGTGACTTTTTGAGCAATGTTGTGTTTCCCAAAACAATTATTCCTATGGGCAATTTTCGCTGGATGATGTTTATGCTTGCAAGACAGTTTTTTTTCAACCATGTTTTGCAAGATAGTTCCCCCCCCCCCAATTTGAACACATTAATTACATAAGACCTACTTTTTTTATCCCAAATAAGCATATGCTGCTAGGAGCAAAGTGTATGCTGCTGGCTTTCCAGGGTCTGCCTCCTGAAAAAACACCAGGATATACTTTCTCCCCCACTTTTGGGGATATAAAAGTAGGTCTTATGTAATTAATGTGTTCTGATTTAGTGGGGGAAACCATCTTGTGAAGCATTGCTAATGGGGCTATGGTTGCAAATTTAAATGATAGAGTAGTGAAAATAGCCAAAAACCAAACAGTAAAGTGATTATAAAAAAACAGGGAAATCATAAATGTAATCCTCTCATTAACAAAAATCATACAGCTGAGTTTCTCACATTTGGGGAAATCACAGGGATCAGCAAGATACCACAAATGCAATGGATGAGCCTCCCCCTAAGAAAACCATTTTATGACATGGTATTCTCACTGCAAGGTATGAGTTGGAATAGCCCTTGCATCTCCTACCCCATTCTGTCCCCTAACCCCCCAAGTCATGGTGACTCCCTGGCTGCACCTCCCACTCAGTACAGGGCTGCACAGCCCAAGTCCTTCCAGAGGCCAAGAGAACTCCTCAGTGTTTTGGGGTGCCCTGCGGGACCCCCATCAGGGGCTAGGCGTTCCTCCCACAGTCCTCTGTGTACTAGAGAATTGTAGGAGGAATGCCTAGCCCCTGATGGGAGTCCCGCAGGGCACCCCAAAACAGAGGAGTTCTCTTGGCCTCTGGCAGGACTGGGGCTGTGCAGCCCTGTACTGAGTGGGAGGTGCAGCCAGGGAGTCACCATGACTTGGGGGGTTAGGGGACAGAATGGGGTAGGAGATGCAAGGGATATTCCAACTCATACCTTGCAAGGGAAATACCATGTCATAAAAATGGTTTTTTTTTAGGGGGAGGTTCATCCATTGCACTTTGGGTGTGCTACTGATCCCTATGATTTCCCCAAATATGGAGAGCTCAACTGCATAATTTATGTTAATGGAAGATTGCACTTGTGATTAACCCTGATTTTTCTAAATTCTTTTTCATCTTTATTTTTCCTCATCACAATTTATTTCACAGGCAGCAAGTCCTAATGATGTTTTATATTCCATTTTTCTCTTTATTTCAGTTGTAAAATGATCAGGGCAAATAGAGTTACCATTGTCAGGGGCCAGGGGGCTACTTTGACTCCTTTTATCCTCTTTCTTTGTTGCTGGAGAGAAAGAGGGGTAAGGCCATCTGAGACCCCTTGAGTTTTCAAAGGCAGCGTAGGTGAGGGGTTTGCTTTTTCCCCAAGATGGTATGGGGAACTGTATTTTGCAAGATGATGTCTTCTATGGATAATTTTTGCAAGACAGTGATTTTTTCCCCATTTGGAATGTATTAAATAGATTTCAATGCATTCCAGTGGGGAACTGGGTTTCACAAGACACTGTTTTTGCAAGGCAGTGATTTCCATGGAATGAATTAAAATTGTCTTGCGAGGAAATACTGTACCAAAATCCAGGTCTATAGAGCCTGTGTCCTGGGTACACTCCATACTGCAGTGAGTCCTGGACCCTTTGTGCATGCCAGGAGAGGAAGCTGAACACGTTCCATATGTGTTGTCTCAGATGCCTTTTTGTTATCACCTGGCAGGACAAATGGAGTAGTCCTAGAATGAGCTGGAATTTTTAGCATGTATACATTACTGAAACAGTGACGTCTTACATTGGCTTGGGCATGTCATAAGAATGGCTGATGGTCGGATTCCAAAAGATCTCCTGTATGGAGAATTAGTGCAGGGAAATCACCCCAGAGGGAGACCACATCTGTGATGCAAGGATATCTGCAAGTGGGATCTGAAGGCTTTAGGAATGGACCTCAAAAGATGGGAAACCTTGATATCTGAGCGTTCAGCATGGAGGCAGGCGGTGCATCATGGCCTCTCAAGAGACCCTTATCCAGCAGGCCAAGGCAAAGAGGCAGTCCCCAAACCAGCAAAATCAGGGAGCTGGACAGGGGACAGACTGTATTTGCCTTCAGTGTGGAAGGGATTGTCACTCTCAAATTGGCCTTCTCAGCCTCACTAGATGCTGTTCCAAGTCCTCCATTCAGAGCACGTTACCATTGAGACTGAAGGATGCCTAATCTAAAAACTCTAGCTTGTTTGTTTTCTCCAGGTATCACTCACATGGACCACACAGCCAGCTAATCAGCTTGCCCACCTGCTTGCTTTCCTGTTTACTTGTACTAGGTTTTTTGGAGGCCGTGGCAGCTCAAGTGATTACAAAAATCAACACCACCCGTAATATATTTCATATTGTTTCTTGGCCTTTTGGGTAAGATAAAGAGTCCTGCATTACATGAAATATTTAGGGAGAAGCAATGAAAAACAGATAACTAATCTTTATTAAGAGTCTTAGATTTAAGATACAAAAGCTGAAACCAGTTAAAAGTAGACTGGCATGTGCCTTAGAAGGAACATAAGCAAATGCATGTCTGTTCTTTAAAGAATCAAGAAAGAAACATCTGGGAAGTCAAAGATGCTTCTTCTTCTTTGCTTTACAAGATTGTAAAGATGAAATTTCATATTAAAAGCTTAGCAAGCATGTTAAAGCTTAGCAAACATGCTTACTTTGCAAGGATGAGAACAAAGCATGAATGATGAAGACATAGTGAAGAAATGTGATTTTGCAGTATTGTCTGCTATTTAGAAGCATGCCTGACCAGAACAGTGTCTTTGAGTACTGAACTTTACACATACTAATACAGAGGGCTTGGATTAGCTCATACTCTCAATGAAGTTAGGGCTCTATCTACACCAGTGGTTCTTAACCTTTGTTACTCGGATGCTTTTGAACTGGAACTCCCAGAAACCCCAGTCAGCACAGCAGGTGGTGAAGGCTTCTGGGAGTTGCAGTCCAAAACTGAGTAACCCAAGGTTAAGAACCAGTGATCTACACCATGGCTGAAATCCAATAGTAAGTCACAACTAGAATCAGCCAATTAAATCCGTGGAACTTAATAGATGCTGGTTCACCAAATCACCAATGATTAAATGGGCCTCCTCTAGTTTTGCCTTACTACTAGATGTGATATAGTTCTCCTGGGCTGAGAAAGTGTAGGAAATTGTCTCTAGATATCCTTACCAATTAACAGGAATGGATTAAAAAACCTTTGCAGGAAAGTGATTTATAATCACAAAAATGCATGCACACTTTAAATATTATCCCTCTGTTTAGGGTGTCTACTATTGTATCACTAAAAAAGAGGGCAGGCATCACCAAAGAGGGAGGAGGAGAGGAGACAGAGGACAAATTTCCATTGGATTTGCATATGTTAGTTTAATAGATATGTAACTTCTAGTTATAGATAGACTTACTGGCCCAAATCCTTTTGTGTACATAAAACAATATAACACTTATGGCATAATCTTCAGAGGCAAATTACCTCAAATAAAGACATTTGTTTTGTACTGAGTTGCATAATCTATGGTGATTTCTTGAACTGACAATTCATTGCCAAAGATATACTAAGTAAGAGGATATGGGCCAATTACTATAACTTGACTGTAAAACAAAATTCACAAAGAATGTTAGACTGTGATTGGAGCAAGAGACTGGATGATAAATTTTTGTAAATTTAATCTTGCTGGGAAATGCTAAGAAGAGTACTTCACCATTACAGGGATTATCATTTGATCCCATTATTGCCAAATTCAAATTCAACTTTTTCTTATATTCTCAGGACCACTACATAGATTCCTTGCAGATACCAGCTCACATAATTGCTTCATTTCATTCAATATCATCTAATAATAGGACTAGCAGCAGCTGTCAGAGTGTAAGGTGAGATAATTCTAAGCCATTCTCTCTCTTCCCTTTACATTAAACTCTCTTCTGGACAGCTGAGGGGATGGCACACTTTCCTTTCTCTCTTGCTCACAAAGGTACAAAAAAAGGAGGAGGAGAGGGGATAGGATTGTTTTTGTTTTTACCGAGACAGGCATTTTGTCATCTGGAAGGAGAAAAAAATTACCAAAACTATCAGCAACAAACCACGTATTTTTATATCAACTAATATTCCATCTGGATGAGCTCTTAGGCAACACACCATGAGCCCTGTTCTTTAATACCCTTCTTACAAATTCCTGCGGTATGGATGCATGCCACAATTGTATATTGTGTCTGTCATCTGCCCCCATCAATTGAGGTACAGTACTGATAACTCTCAGCAAATCAACAGTACTTTCTCCATTCACCAAACTGCTTTGCACTCTAGGCAGCCCTTTCCCTCATATATCAACTAGAGTTTCCCTCAGGCAAAACCACAAAAACCTTCTCATATACTGCTGCTATTAATTAGTCTACTGTAGAGACTTGCACAACCTTTCCCTTTCTCGAATCTCAAACTACTTGCAGGGACATAGGTCAGGGTTGGTACTAAGGAGTAAAGGTGGCTTTGACTCTTCCTCAAAGTAGCTGGCAGGCAAAAGAACCGGCAACTTATCAAAATGTACACACCCTCCCCTTATTCTGATAAAATGATTATGTTTTATATTTTTGATAATATAACACGTAAATTAGAGTCAATGCCATTTAACATTTCCAAAGTTCCTTTAAAACAAATTATCTCCTGATCTGGTGTAAATGTATACTGAGGCACAAAACAGAACTGAAACTCTAGTTATATAATTCTGAAAGAGGGATTAAACTTGGTGGTTACTCTCTTAATGAGAAGTGCCTATTTTATAACAGGTTTGTTGATTCAATGTAACAACAAGAACTCTACAAAGACTGTGCACTATTGAACAAAAAAGCTAGTTCCTTCTAGAAAACTATTTTGCTTTTATTAGCACTTAACAATTACCCTTAGCCTCTTCTAGGATCTTTCCTTAACCTAAGGAAAATATGAAGATTAACCCTTAATCAGCTACTTCTGTAGGAAAGTTCTGCCTGGCAGTTAAACTGTCAGATCCACCTTTTGAATTCTCCTGCTCCAACCTGATTGGCTGGGATTTTTCCCTGCTGCAACTTGGTAAGAAAAGGATGGTGATCTGTCATAAAAGGGTACTCCTGTTTCCAACAACTTCTTTCCCTTACAAAAGTCACAAGTGTCACACAATCTACAGTTTTCAGTCCAGTCACATCCGATTAACAATTTAGCAAAATCAAATATAATAGTTGCCAGAGATGGCATATCAGGTTGCATGGGAAAGAAACTCCACATAAAATTGATTTTAAAAGTGAGTCAAATAACAGCTGTAACTTCACTGGTTACAGCAAAATAGTACTAGTGCAGCATAGGGACCATATCCAAATATCAAGTGACCGACTTGTCAGTCTCCCCCTACCCTCTGTGTATGACAATGATGGGATATGCTGCCATTTCTTGTGAAGAACTGAGGCCCTCCTGAGTCAGGCATTTTGGAGTCTCAATCTTCATTTATTCCAAGCTCCCTGAGAGGATGTCCCATGTGGGGAAGAGTGGCTCAAATGCCCCTCCTTGCCATACTGGATCCATCCCAGCATGAGGGGCGTAGGAATTATGTGATTACATGATCAATATAAAAATGCTGGACATCATTATGGAATATTCTGACATCTTCATCAAGATTTTTGGAAATATAACATTCACAGTCCATTTTGTTTTCTTCAGGAGCAAAGTAGATACAATATTAAATAATTGTGCTCTGCCTCTGGCATCTTGGGAAACTGCAGAAACTTTGCAATGCATACTTTACTCATAACTCAAATGAACATTTTGTTTCTGGGCGATAGTTAAACTGACAGAGTGACAATCCAAAATAGCTATTAATAACTATGTCTAATTTCTGGAACTAATAATTTATTTCCTCCTCTTATTGGGAAGTCATGCCACGGCACTTGGATCTAATTATTTTTAAAAAAATAATGAATTTCAGAAGTACTGTATTACAAATTAAAATAAATTACTTTTTTTCAGGAAATAATTCATTTCAAGTGCATAGTAGTGGGAATTTATTGTTTAATATCCATTAAATTACTACATAAAAAGAATATTACTTATTTTCCATATATATTCAGTGAACTGAACAAATGACAACAGATGAATTTCAAAGGATTAAGACTTCCTTCCTTCCATCCAATCTTTCTCCCAGTGTTGGGGCCCAAACAGTCACCTGATCAGAGTCTTCTGCATTAGGGTGAGATATATATCTACTTAATTTATAGTAATATTTACTTATGACAATATTTGCAAATATTCTTAAATTAATATATTCAAATTTAATTCAAGAATGTCTTCCTTTCTAGTTGTCCTTATCCTCTGTGTATATCCTCCTTTTGGGGAAATCTGTCCTCTTTGCTTGTGATGAATAAGTGACCACCCTAGTGAGTAGGCTCTCCAAGATCCTCACTTCAGCCTAAGCTAAGCCTATGAATTGGAACACTATACATTGGAAGAGGAAGGTACCAAATCTCTTTTCCAATTTGGTGGAAAATGTACAGTTCTAACCATTGCAGTGACAGTTTACTTAGTTCTCTTTTCCTTTATAAAAAAGAATTGTTTCCTTCTTCATATATTATGTACTGTATATGTAATGCTTGTGACTGTAGAAATGAAACTAAACGGTATAAATGAAATAGTTGCTCAGTAACAGTTTACATCTCCCTGCAACCCTTCTACTTCCTCAGCATTCCCTCAGAGATAAATGTTTCAACTAGCTGGTTATTTTCTCTGTATGCCAAACTATCATCTATGTATAGTTCATGATTCTCCTTATGAGCCTGAAGAAGAAAAAAAATAGAACTCTTTTGTGTTTTAATAGATTGTGCGGCCCCCTTCACAAATTACTGCCTTGTCATGGCGAAGGGGCTTGAGTAATTCAGAGAAGCTATGGGCTATGCCGTGCAGGGACACCCAAGACGGACAGGTCATAGTGGAGAGTTCTGAGCAAACGCGATCCATCTGGACCGGGTAGGTGGGGCTCATCAGTCTTGGAAGGCAGCCCAACTAGGAGAAGAAACACACTCCAATTTTAAACCTCCGCTGCCTTGTGGCTATATCCACGGATGCAAAAGGCTTCAGGAGTAAACCTCAAGGCAAAATCTGGAGCCAGAGTCCTGGAGGCAGTTTGTGTCATTCTGGCAACTCCTGCGACGTCGCTGGAACCAGTTGTATTGGCCCTTGCCTTTCCATTGGACTATTTCAGTGACGTGGAGAGGGGGATTTGCTGCTTGGGTAACAGCCTACTCTCCATATTATTCTACCCAGGCTTTGTGCTCCGGAGAGGGCACTCATACAGAGCGCGTTACCATGGTATTTCAAGACTGTAGGATGCCTAAGAAATGTTTCATATGCTATTGCCAGTTGGACTAAAGATCACTCAGGACTCCTTTTTGCTATCTGGTTCTGTGTGCAAAAAACTGCACATAAAATGTGTAGGGGAGAGTGAATGACTATTCCTCATCCAAGATCAGTGTGCTATCCACAGGGGCTATACTAGGGACAGACTGAGGGCTTGTCCACATGGTCTGAAGGGAGTGGACTGGTGTGGGCACACAGGGTTGCTAGGAGGTCTGGCATGCCATTTGGTGTGGCTCTATTTGGTCCACAGCCTTTGCCTAGGCAGGGTTACCACAAGCTGGAATTGTTTTACAGCATTTTTAAAAATATATAAATTATACATGATGTTTTGAAGTAACTTCAGAGTAGGGAATTGTAACAACTTTTGGGAAACAGGCATCTTCCTCAGTTAAACCACAAATTCTCCTCACTGGTTTCCCAAGAACTTAAAGAATGTCTGCTAGTAAGAAGATACTACTGAGCTAATTCCAAGGGGCTACCTCTACTGCATCCAAAATATAAGTGTTGGATAACATTTTAAATCATTATTACGTTTACTGTGATATAAACCATCAGACAGTGACATTTCATGAGTGCTATCCTCAGATTAATGATATGTAAAACATTGGGTTAGGTTGGCCAATTGTCTGACTCAATACAGTACAGTGGTGCCCCGTATAGCGAGGTTAATCCGTTCCGGATTAACCCTCGCTATACGGAATCATCGCTAAACGGGTAGAGGAAACGTATTGAAACGCATTAAACTTAGTTTAACGCGTTCCAATACCTTGTTTACTTACCCGTTCAGCGAGGATTCCCCTTGCCGGCAGCCATTTTCGCGCCCTCGCTAAGCGAGGGCAGGGCGCGAAAACGGCTTCCGGCAGCCATTTCCGGGCTTCCGGCGGCCATTTTGGAACCGCCGATCAGCTGTTCGGTGGCTCCAAAATGGCCGCTGCAATACCCGATCTTCGCAATGCGGGTTTTCCCCATTGCGAAGATCGGGTATGTTTCCGTATAGCGATCCCGAAAAAGGGATCGCTATACGGAAACATCGCTATACAGTGCACTCGTTAAGCGAGGCACCACTGTATGTTCATATCTTAAGATAGGCAGCAGCGTCAACTGCAGTGAGAAGCTATTGTTAAGTGTTTGTTATACAGTGGTGCCTCGTTTAGCGATCGCTCTGTTGAGCGATGCAATCGCTTTGTGATGGATTTTTTGCCATCGCAAAAGCGATCACTTAGCGATGGTCCCTATGGGGTTTTTTCGCTTTGCGATGATCACGGGGAAGCAATCATCGCAAAGCAACCCTTTTTAAACAGCTGATCGGTGGTTTCAAAATGGCTGCCTGCTGTTTTTCCTCGCTTTAGAGGCAGTGAAAATGGCGGCACTATGGAGGATTTTCGCTTTAAGGTGAGTTTTTAAGCCCATAGGAACGCATTGAAGGGGTTTCAATGCGTTTCTATGGGCTTTTTAATATCGCTTAGTGACGAAATCGCTTAGCAGTGATTTTTCCGGAACGGATTAACGTCGCTAAGTGAGGCACCACTGTATTTGTAGAATCAGGCTGTTAAATAATATTAAGATCAGTCCTATGTTTTACAAATTAACTCTTGAGTTACATTTGACCAAGAAGAACACAATGTTTTCAAAGTGAATGTAAGTTACACATTTTTGCTTGGGCTTACCTTATGCACTCAACTGATTCTGGGCGAGATTTCAGATCCTGGTCTTTAGCAGCCACTCCAAAATGAATGGGGAACAAACCACCAAGAATAATATCTCCTTTCTTCTGTGCCCTTTGATTTGGTCCATATGCAGAGGTATTCCAAGTAAACGCAAACAGAAGCAAACAGAAACTATATAAAGTCATCGTTCCTCCTTTTTCACAAAGGGATGATATTGCAAACTTCAAAATCTAAGAAAAATAGACCTAATAAACTTCAACAAGCTTTTTATTTCCTGAACATTGCACACTGTGACTTTGGTGGCCATATTTGGTATATGGTAAGCCATGGAGTAGCAGCTGTGGCTCTGGTATCTCCTTAGAGGTCTTCTCCACTGCATTCTCTGTATCTGACTGAGCAGTTCCTTGTTTCCTCAGGACCAGTAGCATATCAGATGGAAAATGTCTTCCAGACCTCCTAAAAATGAAACACAGATGTAAGAGAATCTGCTCATGTGTGCAGAGGAATAACTCTGCTTTCCCGTAGCGAAAAAATACTGGAAAAGTGTACATGCTATGTTACAACAAATTTTGCTCTGTAAGGTGCCACTAATCCCAGAATTGTTTTACTAAGTATGATACCCGATAATATAGATAAGTCAAAGGAACACATAGTTATATACATTATTACGGCAGCCAGAATTATGTATGCTAGAAATTGGAAAAGTCCAACGGTACCGGAACAAGAAGATTTTATTGAAAAGATATGGGAAATAGCCGAAATGGATATCTTATCAGAAGTCATGAAAGATCAACCCCTGCAAAAGGCAACAGAAAGATGGACTTATTTAACAAATGGACTGAATCAACAGGCAGTAGCTGAACAATATATATGGAAATGAGAACTTTATATAAAAGGCAGAAAAGAATAAATAGAATGACTCAAAATTTGACATGGCAAATTTATTTATTTATTTATTTATTTATTTATTTATTTATTTATTTATTTATTTATTTATTTATTTATTTATTTATTTAATATCCCGCCTATCTGGTCGGTTAAGACCACAATAGGTATAGATTGGATATTAGTATGTAATTGTCTCCCCTCTTCCTCATAAATCCCAACTCCCTTTTTCCTTTGTCACCCCTCATGTAAAAAAAAAAAAAAAGAAGAATAACTCTGCTTTCTCCACCTGGTGACCTGTCACCTATCCCAAGAATATCAGAAAATGCACTATGCAGCTTTCAGATTTATTCCACCCTTTATTTTTATCCTTAGTATGAACCTAGATTTTTCAGTTATGAAGCCTTTTGCTCTTCTCAACAGACGTAAATCTAAGCTGAGGCTCCTCAGTATTGCTGGAACTCAAATTCTGAATTATTCTATAATGTTTTTCTAAAGAAGAAAATGTTTCATTATTTAATAATTTATGTATTTATAGGTCCCTAGAATAATAGGAATAAAATAAAACAGATATTAACTGTTACAGAAACAGCAATACATGGTAGATCTATAAAATGCAGTAGAATATTCAAAATAACCATTTAAGCTTGCTAACAAACATATTGTAAAGGTGGGACAAATGAGACAGTCTTTGATTGCTCCTAAAAAGTCAGTAAACTTGAAGGCAGACTAAGGAGGATATCTGACATAAGAAATATCGTAAGTGAGAGAAATTACTTTCCCCAGTCAGTCATCGCCCACCTAACTTCACAGAGAGTGGAGAAGACTGGAGGAAAGCTTCTGCTGAGAAACGCAATACAGTATGTGGATAAATTTGTATACGTAGCTATTCAAGGCATCAAAGTTTACCACCAGCAATCTGAGCTACGCATGTTCCTCTATTCTTTATCATTTTTGGCCTCAAAACACACTTATGATTACCCTGTAAATCAGGAATGGAGCCTGAAAAAAAGTGGCTTGCTAAAGTATTAGGCCACGTCATGAGAGAGCACCATATTCTCTGCCAGTTCTGACCCTGGATCTGGGGTGCTTCTTGGAAGCAGAAAGACAATTAAAAGGGCAGGTAAAAACTCATAAACATATGCTGTATTTTAGTCATCATGATTCTCCAGCTGTTTAAGATGGCTTACAGAAACACATAACTCTGAAAAATAAGCAGTGATCTTTCTTTAAAAAGCAACAGACCACTGACAGAATAGATAGAAATAGATAAAAAAGAACACCTTCTACAACTGTCAATAAGAACTTGCTTTATACAAACTCAAAAGCTATGATGAACAGAAACAGTGTCATTCACTGGCTCTCAAACTAATCTATGGCTGACCAGAAAGTAATGTAGGTTGAATACTGAATAGCTTTCCAAGAAACATTGGCAGAACTGCATATTCCAGTTCTCCAGTTATATCAATTTGGCCATTTTTTAGATAATTTCATAAATTTCCAAGCACAATTAAGACCGACTCATTTTTTCGGCCAGCAGCTTATTTCCAGTTTATTTACTCCTTGCTAAGGGAGTGGTTTTAAATTGTACGGATGATGTATTGATTCATTCCTTGCTAGAGACTGGCACAAATTGAAAATGAATCACCAAATTCATTCAAAGATTGCTAATTCATAAAATCATACAAATCAATGCCCTGAGGAATTATGCATCAATGAATTTTTAGGAATTTTTGATTTGTTGATTCATTTGGCTATAAAACAGCTCACAAGGCACCCAGAAACACCAAAATTGCCAGGAAAATTTCTCTGACATTTTTCTACAAGCCCTCCATGTTTGGTGAAGATTGGGTTTCAGATGTCTGAGTTATACACCCAAAGAGGACTCCACAGTAAAGTTTTCCCCAGGTACCTAGAGACACCAAAATCACTGAGAAGATTCCCATTACTCTCCTCTACAATCCCTCCACGTTTGGTGAAGACTGACCTTCCCCAAACGAGCTGCTAAAGGACACCATTAAGTATCCATTAGTCAGAATAGCTGTAGACAGCATTGGTTGGGGGATTTTGGGAACTGTAGTTCAAAAAAGTAACTTCCCAACCTCTACTGCCGAATAAGTACAGAAATATCAATTTCCAGTACTCATTTAGGAAGGTGTGCTATCCATCGATTTTGGGAAGATATAAATCTGAATAAGCACTTCCGAGACCATACATAGTCCTAAGACAAATACACACATACCGTATATTTCCATTTATAACACACACCCATTTATAAGATGCCCCCAATTTTCTAACCCCCAAATTAAGAAAGCTTAGCTTTGAGGCTCTGAGCTCAGAACGTCGGACATTTTGTCTCTGTTGAATTTTGAGCCTACAGGCTCCACCTCCAAGGAGGTGTGTTCCAATTGGTTTGTTCAGGATCAGCTGACATCAGTTTCATAAGGCTCGTGATTGGAGGAAGCTACAGTAAGTCCCCTGACTGTAGGAAACTAAGCCTCGTGGCTGAAGGAAGCCTGTTTACAGAGGCAAGGTGTGTGCCATTTTGTTCTATCCTCAGCTTACTTCTGTGTAAAAGACACCCCTCAATTTTTAGGGTAATGATTTTAGGAAAAAGTAGCATCTTATAGATGGAAAAATACAGTAATTAGTTATTTTAAAATGTCATTACCATTTCATTATCATTGTTTTTAAAGCCTCCTTCCAGAAATAGGGTATTCGCAACAACCATAAGCTCAGCCTCAACAACAGCATGCAGACGCTAATAATTTATCTTCCCCTCTTGTTTTTACCAGTTTTTTTCTTTTCTTCAGTGCAACCCCTACCTAAGCTCCCAGTTAAGCTCCTAGAAGATAAAATGGAGCTGATGTTTATGAAGGACCACAAAATCACAGACTTATAGAATCACAAGTTCCAAAAAGCCCCAATATTTATGAAATTCAAACCCCTACCAAAGCAGGAAATGCTGTGAGGCACATGATATCAGAACTTGCAAAATTGCTTTTGTGCACTATAACTCCCATAATCCCTCCGTCACCATTCACTGCTGTACATCAAATGCTTTCTATGCACTATTTACAGGCTGCTCTGCAAGGCACAAGGCACATTTCCATAATTGTAACATTTATCCAGATATACACAGCTATGAGCACTTTTTAAAATGTGGATAGTCCACTAATTGATGAATCACACAGAAAAGTTTTCTTGGAGAACAAATGGCCAAGACAATCACTTCATATTTTGCCATCTATTTCTGGTTCTATAAGGGCTGAAGATTTCCCCCTCTTTTTAAAATGAAAACATAGAATCAGGGATAACTGATGGCTAAATGGCCCTGATTGGCATGTTTAAAATTCAAACAAAATTCAATCAACAATGTACAGTACTATGGCAACCCATACTATCTGCCCATTCAACTGTCAGGGTGCCTAGCAAATGACTGTCGTTACTGTAGTCAAAACCAAAGGATGTTTGTTGCACCTTAAAAAAGGAAGTATTTTATTTTAGCACACCCTTTCATGGACTATAGCCTACTTTATCAAACGCAATGATCAAAATTATGACTTCTGTAAAGACGGATCTCTACTGCACTCAGAAGCACAGTGTCAGTTATGGTTCTAACTGCAATCATTATTTCAAGCAGGGCTAGAAACTACACTATTATCCTCACTAATGAATACTACTGACATCAACTCTGCTTAAGAATCACTCAATGCAGTTTTTGAAAGTTTGTTTTAAAACAAGAACACAAATATCTTTTACACTTTACTCTCTGTGAAGGTGATCTTTCTGCACAAGCTGGAATGTCACCCTTCAGTGAGCATCAGCCAGCTCACCTCCCCGCCTAGTCCATGGCATTACACGTTCCATCTCCGGGACGACGGTGTGACTTTTGGAGGCTCTATGCCTCATTTAGTCCTGGTAATGGCCTAATTGGGTTGGAAAAATGCAGGAGCAGGAGTGTGATTAAAAACCAGCTTTCTGGTGCCTATTTAAGTCATTGGAAAGAAAGGGAAGAAAGTTCAAATAAGATTTTGTACTTCAAACATTTGACAGCATATCTTTTTGCTCTTAAGTAAGATTGATGCTACCTGCACTGTTGTGGATATTGTCACTTAAAGAACAATAAGAGTCAGCACAACACACACACACACAAGTTCCATGTATGCTTTACCTTTGGTAATGTTTAAAATCCACCCCCACCCAAAACCAAAGGCATTGCCTTCAGCTCTCTGAATAAAGTGTTATTGCAGAGTTAATAGATGATTTTACCTGGTAAAGAGAAAAGTGACACAGGGAAATAGGAGTGACAAGTTCTGCCATTCATTCAAAACATAGCATTTTGTCCAGTTAGTGCTCTCCAACGTATTTTTTAAAAGTTCCTCTGTTTGCAAATCCTTTTAAAAAAATAAGATGTTAAATACAGGAATACTGCATCAGAGAAACAGTGCTTACAATTCACATAATTCCAACTATGACTTTCCACTGAACTGTATGGATCTCTTTAAATGCTACATTTAAATGTGAAAATATTGTGAAGACCACTATTTAGGGAAAAAATTTGGGGGGGGAACACTCTAACATACACATTTGTACAGCTAGAATGTAGAAGTGAACTGCTCATTAAAAAGATAAAACATACCAGTTGCAAGTCTTACTATATTCAGCAGGGAGTAGCCAACTAAATGCCATGGGATTTACTTCTGAGTAAGCACGCATCACTATGTTGTAAATGAACTTAACCAACATATTTTTATGGGCCTAGTCATTACTCCATCTAATTTTCTGATTATTTAAAAGTAGCAAAGAAGAATTAAAACAAGAAGGAGTTGAGTGCCTTTCTTCCATGAGGGACTTGATTCAAGTAACAATAGAGATCTAGTAATGTGCAGATCAAAAAACTTAACAATGGGGACTTGTTTTAAACCACTCAATTTCCATCAGATTCTGATGCAGAAATTGACTACTATACAGTGGTGCCTCGCTTAATGGGCACTCCGTTTAGCGACGAAAGTTCATAACAACGAACTTTTTGCGATCGCATTGCGATGTTTCCTATGGTTTTTTTTTTGCTTTGCGATGATTGCTTACCTGTTTTGCTTACAGATCATCGCAAAGCGATGGTTTTTTAACAGCTGATCGGCGGTTCCAAAATGGCTGCCGGGTAAAAAAATGGCCGCTCGCTGTGTTTTCACGTCGATTCCTCGCTTTAGAGGCAGCGAAAATGGCCGCCATATGGAGGATCTTCGCTTTAAGGTCAGTTTTTTGCCTATAGGAACGCATTAAACAGGTTTCAATGCGTTTCTATGGGCTTTTTAAAATCGCTTAGCGACGAAATCGCTTAGCAGCGATTTTTGCTGCACGGATTAACGTCGCTAAGCGAGGCACCACTGTATATACTGTACATATATTCTATATGACTACAGCAGAAGGAGAAATGAAAAGCAGTGCCTACTTTGCAGAGAACTCTATTGCTTTTTCTTCTACCTTCTAGACCAGAGGTCCCCAACCCCCAGTCCGCGGCCCAGTGCCAGTCTGTGGCCTGAGCCAGACTGGGCCGCTGAGACAGACCTCCTGCCCCGCATGCACTCACCCCGCACAGCCTGTTTGCGCCTGCGTGTGCGCTCTAGCACGCTCATGTGAGCGCCGCACTGCCATTTGTACATGCGCATGAGCGTGCCTGTGTGAGAGAGTGCTTGTTTGCGCATGTGCACAAGCACGGGGGTGCCCCACCTTCCCCAGCCGGTCTGCAGACCGAAAAAGATTGGGGACCGCTGTTCTAGACTGTATACTACCTGTTTCCCCAAAAATAAGACAGGGTCTTATATTGTATTAAATTTTGCTCCAAAAACACATCAGGGTTTATTTTCAGGGGATGTTTCATTTTTTTCATGTGCAACAATCTACATTTATTCAAATACAGTCATGTCTTCTTCTTCTGGTTGCTGCACAAGGGTGGAGGGCGGGGTTTCACTTAACTGGGGCTTATTTTGGGGATGGGGCTTATGAGCATCCTGAAAAATCATACTAGGGCTTATTTTCAGGTTAGGTTTTATTTTAGGGGAAACATAGTATTAGGCAGTCTTATTTGTATAATTGATGTGAGTTTTTCATAGTATTTATGCTAATCTTTTTTTCCATTCTAACCAAAGGGCCTTGGCTTCTGCATGAGAAGCTAAATGAAAAAGACCCTACTTGAATTAGTATCCTGCTGCTTTTAGGAGCTTCACATATACTTCAGATATAAAGCACCCAACATCATAGCAAAGCTCTACCCATCTCAGTACCGCAATCTGTAAGCTACACAGCTGGTTCAGATGTCATGATGAATAAAACTAGTCCCCTCTCCCCCACAATATACTTCTCTTCTAGCAAACAAATGGATTGGAACCTTTCCCTTCCATTTTTTCCAAGTCCAAAATAGTTTCATCTTGACTCAGCAGATTACAATTAAATAAATGTTCAAAACAAGCCAGCAACAAAATACAAGCTATGAAACACACCTATTTCAACTAATAGTAGCTAAGACTAGTGACAATTACAACTGTAGACATAACACTATTCAAAGCTTGAAAAATGTTACCCTCCCCCTTTACAACAACTTCCAGAATTGCCCAACCAATGGCTATCCTTAATACCCTGTTTCCCCAAAAATAAGACCTAATCTGAAAATAAGCCCTAGTATGATTTTTCAGGATGTTTGTAATATAAGCCCCACCCCCAAAATAAGCCCCAGTTAAGTGAAAACCCGCCCTCCATAATTGTGCAGCATTGTGCAGCAACCAGAAGAAGATGACATGACTGTACAGTATTTGAATAAATGTAGATTGGTATATATGGAAAAAAAATCCCCTGAAAATAAGCCCTAATGCATTTTTGGACGAAAAATTAATATAAGACCCTGTCTTATTTTCAGGGAATCATGATAAGAACTTGCAGGAATTGCAGTCCAAAAATATGATGTTTCCAAACTCTGTTCTAAACTATGGTTCGGTGAAGTAAAGGTTTCCAGTCTGCTTGTGGTTGTGCTAAAAGAACAGAAGCAGGAACGCATAAGCATGAGGTTCACTGAAACTTTTTTTCATCACAGGATGCAGTTACACTACTAAAATAAATTGGGTGATAGATCAGGGTTTTTGAAGTCAGTCTAAAGTCACATGGCAGTCACATGGTTTTGGGGTTGGTGGATGTGTCCTCTTGGGACAATGTTTAATCCATTTTAAAACTGTGTTGTTTATCAGTTGAGAGGGACTTTATAAAAAGTCACTGCATTTCAAGCTTTATCCTGCCCCCCACCTGCCTTCTTGCCGGCATGTGTGCTCAACTAAGTCGGTTTGTCAAGTAATGGATATCAGGATCACAGGTTTTGGATTACAAGGAAATCTTGCTGTCCAATTTGTTATCCCCCCCATCTGTGACATTCAACTAGCACTATCCATTTTTGAAAGAAATAAAAAATCAAACCAAATATTAAAAATAACACTGGCAGCAGCAGTGGCAAGTGGTTGTCCATTCAATGGATTTAAATGGGGAAAACAAAAAATCACCAAAAATTAACGAAGACTCAGAACAAAGCCAAATTAAGTTTGCATAGGTTTCACAAGGTGCACTACCGATTCCAAGCATTTAAAACAGGTTTCAAACATTTTAAGACATTTAAAAATGAGCGAAAACGGACATCAGAAAATCCATTGAAAAGCATTGAAGCCGACTCAATGCTTTTCAATGGCTTTTCCGATGGGGGAAACATTGTTTCACTTAGCGATGTTTCCTATGGGGATTTTCGCTTAAGGACGGTAATCCGTTCCCATGGGAACGGATTAACTGGTTTTCAATGCATTCCTAGGGGAAATGGTGTTTTGCTTAATGATGTTTTCCCATAGCAATGTTTTTTTGAACCAATTAACATCGTTAAGTGAGGCACCACTGTACTTTGGTGTGTGTGATGAGGTTCGCTTCCTCCTTCAGGTGGCCCCTCATTTTCGGCGGGAAATAATATAGGCGTAGTCTCAACAACATTCAAACTGTCAACTTTAATCTCTCCAACATCCACCAGCACTTCACTTGAAGATATTAATGGTTCTAACTTGGGCAACAGGCCACTGGTATCAGTAACATAACTTTCATCATAGTCCCATGGACCTAACGGGGTTGTTCTCCACACCATCCCTTGTCTTCCCGTTGCGGGGGTGGGGCACTCCTGATCGCACAGATCATCCCGCAGCATGAGTGCCTTACCCACCCCTTTTCATCTGGACCTTCAGGAAATGGGCAATGGGTACCTCCCCACTCATGCTGCAGCTCAGCCTCTCTAGATGCCACTATCACAGTCCACTCATGGGTTACCACTCTTCTCGGTCTCTCCGTCTCGCATTCCGGGTGAGGTAGAAGTCCTCCCACCTTCAGTTTAGGAAAGTCCTTTAAGAGTCCTTGAGTGCGTACCCTTTCACACACCTTTCTCCTCTCTTCCCGCTTCTTTCGCACATATTTCTCCACTACTGTACTGAACCACACCACCCCTTCCTCGCTTTTTTCCTCTTCCCATACCAACACCTCCTGCTCCGCCCACTCTCCCTCCACCAAACAAATCTCAGTCTTCCCTCCTTCTCCTCAACCTTCAAATCTCCCGCCTTTTCCTCAACGGACCCTGTTATCTCCCGTTGTTGCCCTTTTTTCATGTGTTCCTCAGGCTTGACAGCTAAGGACGGCACACTCTTCGCCTCTGGTCCTTCACAGCGTGGTTTACTATTGCCTTCATCTAGGGGTGCTTTGGGACTGTGCAGCTTGCTCAAGGCTACACAGGCTGGCTCTCTGTCCCATGAGGCACAGTGGAAAGTTCAGTTTCTGATATCTGGCTCCACAAAAGGATACTTAACTCATTGAGTTAGTGAATTCCATGTAGGAATTCTTCCCAATATTTAACTAGATTTGAGAAACTTCATTTAATCATTTCATTTAATTGAGACTCTGCAATTTTAGGGAGGCCCAGATACTTGAAGAATGGGTGGGGAAAATAGAAGTCAAAATACTCTGTTTTCTCTGCCCACTGGGCTTTTGATCTAGTCAGTTATTTCCAAATAGCAATGATAGCATAACTAGCTTCAATCATACGACTGCTTTGTGTGAATGAGGATAGGTGGGCAGGATGTCTAAAGTCATAACATAACATAAATTCAAATTAATAATGATGTTGACTTTTGTCAATGTTTGCTGATAGTGTCAACACTTATCACTGATATAAATCAAGTCAGAGTGCATTAGATGGCAAGAAAGGTGTGTATCTGAGGATCAGAAAGGGTGACACAAACCCCCTTAAAAAACTATTCTGTCCATCAGGGAATTGCTCCAGCCTGACCCTATGAAGTAGTAGACCTATTATTTGACCAAAAAGGCCCTGCTTGGGAATAGATTGGGGTCTGGTTGGAATGCTATTCCCCATACATCATGCGACTGCTGGAAAATGAATTGCACTGAACATTACTACAAGCAGTCCAAGATGTGAGCCATATGTGCATGTTGTTACACCCTTATTGTACAATTCTGTTCCATATGTAATGTTAGGATACATTTCAGATAGATATCTGCATACAGTGGCGCCTTGCATAGCGATCGCTCCGCTTAGCGAAGAAATCGCTTTGCGATGGACTTTTTGCCATCGCAAAAGCGATTGCTTTGCGATGGTCCCTATGGGCTATTTTCGCTTTGCGATGATCACAGGGAAGCGATCATCGCAAAGCACCCATTTTCGACCAGCTGATCGGCGGTTTCAAAATGGCCACCGGGAAAAAAATGGCCGCCCGCTGTGTTTAGGGACGGATTCCTTGCTTTAGAGGCACCGAAAATGGCGGTGTTATGGAGGATCTTCGCTTAAAGGTGAGGTTTAAGCCCATAGGAATGCATTAATCACGTTTTAATGCATTTCTATGGGCTTTTTTATTTCGCTTAGCGATGTTATTGCTTAGCAGTGATTTTTCTGCACGAATTAACATTGCTAAGCGAGGCACCACTTATTCTATTTTCCTCTGTGCTCAGAGCACCTGCTTTGTAGTTGCATGGAAACAGCCCTTAAATATCTAGTCTGTTTTTAACTGGAATTAAGGACAATGTGTAATTGTATTGAGTCAATTATTTCTTCCTTTGTGTAAGAATAATAAACAAGACCCATTTTCAGTTATATACATGTTTGTGAACATTTATTTTATTTATTTAAAACGCATACCGTGTTTCCCCGAAAATAAGACAGGGTCGTATATTAATTTTTGCTCCAAAAAACGCATGAGGGCTTATTTTCAAGGGATGTTTTACTGTATTTTTTTCCATGTACAACAATCTACATTTATTCAAATACAGTCACATCACCTTCTTCTGGTTGCTGCACAATGGTGGAGGGCAGGGTTTCACTTAACTGGGGCTTATTTTTGGGGTAGGGCTTATATTATGAACATACTGAAAAATCAAACTAGAGCTTATTTTCAGGTTAGGTCTTATTTTCAGGGAAACAGGGTATATATACCCTAGTGTTTTATCTACTACATCAGTGGTTCAGAAACTTTTCCCGACTGGCAGCTCCCTTGACTTACTGGCCACAGGTCACTCAATATGATACTTTGTGTGAGGGAGGGGGGAAGGGAGGGGGGGAAGACTGGCATTTACTGCTGTGTTTGTTTTCTGTTGTTGTTCAGATGGTTTTGGTGATTTTATTATCCAAACCTACACTGAATTGACTCCAATTGGAGTGACAAACTAGCATGATTTCATCCAAAAGAGGATTTAATGGTAATTACTGATTTAATCTTTGCCTTGCCCCTAGTCTCCTCAAATCCAATATTTCTTCTATGATTTGTTTACCTGGTTTGCTTTCTGGAAGAGTTTATGACTATCTTGAAGAGATATGATGATTTCAGGTGTGAAATACCTTGATCTTAGATTTTTATCTCCTTCTGCCAATTATAATTGCACATGAGATTTTTTTAACTGCAACATTTTACAAAGAGATATAAAATTATTCAGGGGATTTCCTTTTAAAATATTATTTGACTTCTGTATTCTGTTAATAATAAAATCTAACAACCTCATATAGTTTTTCAAAGAAGTATGTATATAAGAGCCATTTTGTACACCTAATTTTGCTCAGTTCCTGCCTACTGCTTTATCTATCTATCTATCTATCTATCTATCTATCTATCTATCTATCTATCTATCTATCTATCTATCTATCTATCTATCTATCTATCTATCTATCTATCTATCTATCTATCCATCCATCCATCCATCCATCCATCCATCCATCCATCCATCCATCCATCCATCCATCCATCCATCCATCCATCCATCCATCCATCCATCCATCCATCCTTTATACGAGGGACGTGGTGGTGCTGTGGGCTAAACTGCAGAAGTCTGTGCTGCAGGGTCAGAAGACCAAGCAGTCGTAAAATCGAATCCACGTGACGGAATGAGCGCCCGTCACTTGTCCCAGCTCCTGCCAACCTAGCAGTTCAAAAGCATGCAAATGCAAGTAGATTAATAGGGACCACCTCGGTGGGAAGGTAACAGTGTTCCGTGTCTAAGTCGCAGTGGCCATCTGACCACGGAAGATTGTCTTCGGACAAAATGCTGGCTCTATGGCTTGGAAACGGGGATGAGCACCACCCTCTACAGTCGAACACGACTGGACAAAAAAGCGTCAAGGGGAACCTTTACCTTAATCTTTTATACCACTCATCTAGCTGCTAAGGCCACTCTGGGTGGTTTACACTTTATACAAATATATAATTGAACAACAATTTAAAACTATGCACACAATAGTTATAAAGTTAAAATTAAATACAATACGCATGTATTAGTGACTGAGAGCGAGCGAGTGCATACATACTTGGCCCCATGATATTGTACTCCATGCAGTTGAGGAAGCTGATTGAAATCAATGAAAGTAAAGATACTAAAATAAGTATGTGATGACACAAGATTCTTTGCTGTGTGACTCTGTGTTAAATAGCTAGAAATATGATTTTTAAAGTTCATCTACCAGGATTTTTAGAATTTGTCTACTAGGAACAGCATAAGTTTTGAATTTCAAGAATCCTGGATATGACCTTTCTCATCTTTTTAGATTGAAAATAAGGCTAAGTTCCTCCCCATGCTTTGCTCCATACTACCAAGCTCTACAAACCATCCCTATTCTAGTCTGACACTCTAATTTGGGTAAATTAAATGTAGGGCTTACTTGCAAATCCACCAAAACTCACCCAAACAAAATCATCTGAACAAAATAGCAGAGAAATAAATGCAAGAGATAGTGCAATGCAGCAGATAGTGGACCTGGGTTTGAATCTTCCTTAGTTGTACAAATTCACTGGGGTTGACAATGGTAAACCACCGCTTTAATATATCATATACAGCAGTGGTTCTTAACGTGGGCGATAATGCCCCCCAGGGGGTGATTTCATTTTTCAGGGGGGCGGTAGAACAAAAAGGGGCGGCGTGGGGGCGCTGGAGCAGAAGGGGGCGGTAGGGGGGTGCTGGAGCAAGCCAAACCTGTGAAGATGGCTGCAGCCTTTTTCCAATGTGCATGAATATATATTTTCCTCCAATCTTAATTTAGTTTCAGAGTTTTCATCTTGAAATTTTTAGTTCCTGCATTGCGGTTTGTTTTTATGCCCTTTTTATATTTCTTTTTGCGTCTTAAAATTCACTTGCAACTAAATCATTAAGTGTTACTTTTTGGGGGCATTTCATTTTCTTGGAATTGAATTTTGTTTTCATGGGTCATTGGATTTAAGTGTCTTAAATAAATAAATAAATAAATAAATAAATAAATAAATAAATAAATAAATAAATAAATAAATAAATAAATAAATATCGCCGCGGGGAGGGGGGGTGATGATAACTTCCTCAATGGCTCAAGGGGCGTTTCTTTAAACAAGGTTAAGAACCACTGATATACAGTACCACAAAACATCTATGAGTGTGAACCATAATTCTGAAGCAATCTGTTGGCACATAATAACAAAGGAAATAAAAACAGTCAATTTTACAAAGTAAAATTGTTACTAAATAATAAAAACAACTGAAGAAATATGTGAAAAGGATGCAAGTCACAGGATCCAAGCTAAATGTCCTGCTCCCATAAAGTCTGTCAGCTCAGAGCCCCTGTGTCAAATTACTGTCAGTGATTTATCATCCCAACTGCAGTGAGGCATAATTCTACAATCAAACCAGCACAGACAAGACAGTAAAAAATGTTCAAGCAACAAAATACAGCAATAGGCCACAAGATCAATTAAAAATACCAAAAGAGAAATATGGGAACCTGGCTGCTTAGAACTAAGTAATTCAGCAAATTTTGTTTTAAATATAATATCCACAGCTGTTAAACGGGTTATTTCTAAGGAGACTTTCAAAAGATGGAAAGGGGGATAGAAAAAAAACGCACAATATAGTTCGTGCACACAGTCTGAAGACAAAGGTGGGTGATGCATGGATTAGAATGCCCAAACCTGTTAGTCAAAAAAGAATAGTATGTTTTGACATAAGGCATGCTTGGTGCGTGCGTGCGTGCGTGCGTGCGTGCGTGGGTGCGTGTGTGTGTGTGTGTGTGTGTGTGTGTGTGTGTGTGTGTGTGTGTGTGTGAGAGAGAGAGAGAGAGAGAGAAACTTAGTGATTGGCAGTTCTTTGTCTAACATGTTTGAGGCATTCTAATCCACGTGCCCAGAGGTGAAATCTGAAAGCTACCAGCTCTGAGAAGATTCAGCAGCTTTAAACAAGGAATATGATCCCCACATCTGGCCATGGATTTTGGAACTTTGATGTTTTTTCTTACATTACCAAATGCTCTGTAACACCCAGCCTGACAATGACTTGGGAATGGTCAAAAGGTAGCCTCCGTGTTTGAGATTTAAGTTGTCTAGTAAAGGCATTGCTCACCCTTGTAATATAAAAGTTGAAAAAGAAATAGGAAAAAATTCTGGAACATTTCTAGGAAAGCATCAGCTAGATGAATTAATTGGGTGGATAAAAATTAATGATTTTTAAAATTGATTTAAATCACAAAAATCAGACTTTCTGATGATTTAAAATTTAAAAATAAATTATCTTACTTAAATCATAATTTAAGTCAATTTGATTTTTTAAAAAATAAATTATTTTTACCCACCCTAATTAATGACTACAAAAGGGCTGACTGAAAATCCTCTTTCCTTTATAACTGTATTCTAGAGTCCAAGTGTTGCAACTGTTAATATTTTACTTTATACACTCTTGTGATGTCACCACTTCATTAGTGGTGCAGTCAAACTGTGGAAAATGGCAAATCATTTCAGTCTCTCTCTTCTGTATAATTGAGACAACACACAGGCATTTTTGTCACTAGCTTACAACAGGAGTTTAAAGGTTTGTTTTCTTTTTAGACTTGTGGGGCATGGTAATTTCTTCTGAACATACTGATCCAGGCTACTGCATCCCTTGGTTTTCATATAGGTTGAATCTGATAGACTCAGCCTTTTTCATTATTGATTGAAAAACACCTTTTTGCCGTACCTAAGATGAGAAGCTAAGAAACAACTGGAGAACATACATGCAATATGGACACAGCCGTAAAAGTAAGTGCAGAAATGAGCTGTATGCCCTAATTATCCTCTTTTAGTACATTTAGTCTTTCTTTCACTTAGCTTTGAGTCCAAATAAGATTTCCTCTTTGCTGACAGCGCAACTTCAAGTGTGTTATCGGGAAATCATCCTGGCTTTGTTCTGCTTCACTAAAGTATCTCCCACAGTACAACCAAGTTAGCATTTGAACTCATCTGGGTCTTTTGATATAAACACAGGTGCAACTGTCTCATAGCGCTGACATAAGGGGAAAAAATTACCTTAATGAAACTGTGTCAAGAAAACACAAGGACCAGATATGGGTGTTTGTTTTTTTCAAAAGAAGAAGCCACATGAAAGACGCCAAATGAATGGTTATATACCAAGTGGAAAAACATACTATTAAGGATGAGCACTTGCATCAAAACTCAGATTTGGATTCAGAATTTGAAATTACAGCCCTTTTAATTTGGATTTTTTAAAAATGTAAAACTCCATTACAGTCAATATGAATATTATATAGTCATTATTTTCCACTTGAAAAAAATTAAAGGTAAATGTTCCCCTTGACATTTTTAATCCAGTCATGTCCGATTCCAGGGGGCAGTGCTCATCCCGTTTTCAAGCCATAGAGCCAGCGCTTGTCCGAAGACAGTTTCCGTTGCCACGTGGCCAGCGTGACTAGGGAATGCTGTTTTACCTTCCCACCGAGGTGGTACCTATTTATCTACTCGCATTTGCATGCTTTTGAACTGCTAGGTTGGCAAAGAGCTGGGACAAAGCGACGGGAGCTCACTCTGTCGTGTGGATTCGATCTTATGACCGCTAGTCTTCTGACCCTGCAGCACAGGCTTCTGCAGTTTAGCCCACAGCGCCACCATGTCCCTTCCCTTGAAAAAATAAACACAGACAAAATATTTTTTATAAACTTCCCTGTGTCTTCTGACACTTCCCTGGTAATTGTGCCAAATAAAAAGAGTGTGTATCAACAGCCAAGCAGTGTCTAGGTACTGTATTAGGAAATGACTGTAACGGGCATACTGACTGAATCCTGAGCAATGGGGATGCCAGCAGGAAATGTTAGCAGCATTGGGGAAGCAGAGGACAGGTGGCACTGGGGAGTGGGCAAATATCCTGGGCAGCACTGGCAGGCAGACTGGAGCTGCAGATAGCCTCTAATAAGTGGGGACTGTGTCAAAAGCATGGGGTACAGGCTGCAGCAGATGAGTGAGTGAGTACAATCTTAAAGTAGCAATTGGAAAAACAAAAGAGGCAGAAAGGAGGAGTCAGCAGACTGAAGCATGGCAATACAGTACCTAGTACGGAGAGTGAAGTATGTCATTCTCTCTTAATTAATGGGAACCTCAAGGAAGCCCAGCCATGAACTTTAAGGAAAATAAGTTTTTCTAAAGATCTACGGTCTAGATGTGAGTGGTGTAGACTGACAATATTCCCTGACAGAAAGAACACACTCTCACTGAGCACATGAGTTGATAGGCAAGACAGTAGTCTCACTGCCACCTTGGCCAAACCTCCTCAGACAGACTCTTCCTCAATCCAGTAAGACAAGGGACAGTCTCTTTTGGTTTGCAGGGCTCCTGCATGTACACCTCCAACTCTGCCACATCCTTCCTCTGGTTTCTGTGGAGGATAGGCCCCTGCTGTGCTTTCAAGATAGCATCGGAGAAAGCTCGTCAGTTTTTGCAGGGGTGAGAGACTTGGACTCTAAGATGCAATTGCTGGTACTGCTGTTTGGGGTTTTATGAACATTGCTAGTTTCTTCCTGCTCTGTGTGACACCTCAGTGCTAACCAGAACTTTTTCACTAACTGCTGCTGCATATGATGGAAAGTTGGCTGGTATTGCCTCCCTTTACTGCCATTTAATATCCATTGCCTGCTGCTTAATTTGGAGATCCAAATGGGTTGCTAGAACATACTCTTCTTTCTTCCATAAGCAGCCAAATCTGTACCAGAGTCGGCCCTTTGGCTTGGTGGCCAGGCAGGGGAAAATGCTGTTCTCCTCTAGGGAATCTCCTGTTCACTTTCAGTCATGTGAAAAGGAAAGTACAGTACACCCTCTTTGAATACCAGGACATAATAAAAATTACCTTAGCAGGCCTGAAAATTAGGTAAATACAACCTATGAACAACAATACAACATACAACACCGTGTAATTATTTATTTTGCACGCATGCACGCACGCACATACACACATCTATTAACTTAACATATCTGTCTATATACAGCACTTACTCCCCTCCTTGATATACCCCAAAGAGGCCTAAATCTAATACAATATTTCCCTGTTGATTTATAACATATTAATCTATGAATCAACTAATCTTAAATCTTATTCCAAACTACTGTATAGTAAATAAACAATATACAATGAGATGTATAAAATGTCAGTGCAAGTTCAGGGTTCAGAAAAGGACACACAGAAAACTGCTGCAATGCAGGCTTGCACCAGAGCATATCCTAATAGCAAACGCTCAGAGGATATATAAGCACCTATGCCAACTTTTTAATTGGAAAAAGCTAAGGTTAAAAATTACGTTCCAGTATCTGTGACTGCTTCTAGGTATCATTGTTGCACACAGACAACATTTACAGGTTTTGCCCTCAGCCCAGTCTCCCTTGGGGAACTCATGGCAATCCTAATCAGGAGATATTGACTTCCCTACCCCTGCTACTCTTGGTGTCAAGAGTGTCTTTTAAGTTTTATTTCTCAAGAAATCATTCCAGGATGCCTGAGAAATAGGTTTCACTTTCACTTCTTCCTACAACAAGCAGAAACCTAGCCTACAATTTGTAGTTGTAGCATTTCACATAAAACTCTTCCTTTCCTCCAGCACCTATATGTCAATTTCAAATTTCTCATTAAGTAGGCACCAGCCCATGCCACAGTTAATTAATTGTTAAGGATCCACAAGATTCTCCAGGTTTGCAACAACAACAGCAGCAGCAGCAGCAACAACAGCAGCAGCAGCAGCAGCAACAACAGTAACAACAACAACAACAACAACAACAACAACAACAACAACAACAACAACAACAACAACAACAACAACAACAACAACAACAACGGAATACTTTTGTTTCTTAAATTATTATATTCTAAGAAACAGGCATGAACTCCATTTTGGACTGAGAGATTATTTATATGACAGTTTTCCAGGAAAAAACTGTGCAAAGCAAATTTCAGCACAAAACAAAATAGCAATAAAACAATATGTGGTAGCATATACAGTAAACTTAATGTATCAGTTTCGTTCAACAGCAATTTTATTCAATAATTTTAAAAACTCTGCCAGCTTAATACCAAAGTTAACATTATCTCATGTTAGTTCAAACTCCATAAAGCAAGGAAAACTGGAAATTGATGCCTTAAAGCATCAATGTTACACTTCATTCTTGCTTACATTAATCAATACCAAATACAATGTAGAATAAGGGTGTGAGTATACAAGGACTTATCCCACTGTTTGGTTTGTTGTGGGTTGGGCTAGTTGGCTCTTTTTTCTGGCAACCACACAGTGTAAGTGTCAGTGCAAAACTGCCCATTCTCAGAACAATGCTACCTGCCCCCTTTTGGGTCCCTGTCAGGGGCAACTATTTTTTAGGTTTAGGTAAGATCATTCTGTTTTTGTTTGTTTCCAATACAGTATGTGCAATTGCTGGCACTGAACCAAAAGCAGGTTGCTTGCTGTCAATCTCCCAATATTTATTTATTTATTTTTATTCTATTTATATCCCGCCTATCTGGTCAGACACTTCACAATATTGGGAAATTCTCCTCTATGAAGGGGAAGAGGAACAAAGTAATTTTTTTAATTGTCAAAGCCTGTTAGGGGAGTGCTAAAGTACTGTACAGTCCCTTTTAGAATTTTTTTTTACAAAATTGAAAGTGCTTTCGTGTATGAAGGAGAAGACAATAAAGGGCCAAAAATTAGATACGTGTGTGTGTGTGTGGTCTTTCCTTTTCCTTTCCATTTGAGGCATGATGGGCCAAATAAGAAACAGTTCAGATATGTATGCCATGTAGATCCAAATGGGATACTATAGTTCTATGCACCCTTAGGCAGCCCTATTTAGGCCCTATCCAACCCATGGGTAGGAGGATTGCTCCATTTTGGTTTGGTTCTAGCATCTGTGATTGCCAGGAACAAACCAAAGGGGCAGGCAGGCTGTCACTTCATGATCAAATTAATTACTGTACTAGGAAATTTAAAGCTTCCTTTCACTTCCTCACGGAGGGGGAAATAAAAGAGGATGTGGAGGGTCTGAAAAAAACTCCCTTGCATCCCACCATGAATTGGCTGATTGGCAAGCCTATTAGCACTATAGAAATAATAATTTTAAAAACTGCAGCTTTGCCTTGCCCCCAGCCACCAAGAGGGAGAGAGAACCAACAATAGCTTTTAATAAATACGTAATAACTTTTTATTTACAAAGATTTTTCCAAAATCACAAGAAAAATGTTAAAACCCGATAAAGACAGAAGAGGATTGGTTAAGTAAGCATTATATTTTATGACTCAAAATCATACAGTCCTACATTAACTCTTGTACAGTACAGTAATGGCATCTGAAGCTTGCTTTGTTAGAGCAAAGGATGCAAGACATACTGTAAAAACAAGAGAGAGGATACACCCCTTCCTTGAACCTTTATTAAGTTTTGAATGCTTACATAAACTGATAGGCATGAATCATCAAAATACTGTAGTATACTGTACATTTATCCATTTCCCCCTGGATCATGTGCCTTTTCGAAAGCCAGAGAGTTCCAGAAAAATATCTACTTCTGCTTCATTGACTATGCAAAAGCCTTTGACTGTGTGGACCACAGCAAACTATGGCAAGTCTATGGGGCGGTATATAAGTCCAAAAAAAAAAAAAGAGAGAGAGAGAGAGAGAGAGAGAGAGAGAGAGAGAGAGAAAAGAAAAGAAATGGGAGTGCCTGACCACCTTATCTATCTCCTGAGAAACCTATATGTGGGACAGGAAGCAACAATTAGAACTGGATATGGAACAACTGAGTGGTTCAAAATTGGGAAAGGAGTACAACAAGGCTGTATATTGTCCCCCGGCTTATTTAACTTATATGCAGAATACATCATGCAGAAGGCTGGACTGGAGGAATCCCAAACCGGAATTAAGATTGCCGGAAGAAATATCAACAATCTCAGATACTATGCAGATGATACCACTCTGCTGGCAGAAAGTGAGGAGGAATTAAAGAACGTTGTAATGAGGGTGAAAGAGGAGAATGCAAAAAACGGCCTGAAACTCAACATCAAAAAACCTAAGATAATGGCCACTGGTCCCATCACCTCCTGGCAAATAGAAGGGGAAGATATGGAGGCAGTGACAGATTTTACTTTCTTGGGCTCCATGATCACTGCAGATGGAGACAGCAGCCACGAAATTAAAAGACTCCTGCTTCTGGGGAGGAAAGCAATGACAAACCTTGACAGCATCTTAAAAAGCAGAGACATCACCTTGCCAACAAAAGTCCGAATAGTCAAAGCTGTGGTTTTTCCTGTTGTGATGTATGGATGTGAGAGCTGGACCATAAAGAAAGCAGACCGCCAAAGAATTGATGCCTTTGAATTGTGGTGCTGGAGAAGGCTCTTGAGAGTCCCCTGGACTGCAAGGAGAACAAACCTATCCATTCTAAAGGAAATCAACCCTGAGTGCTCACTGGAAGCACAGATCCTGAAGCTGAGGCTCCAGTACTTTGGCCATCTGATGAGAACAGAAGACTCCTTGGAAAAGAACTTGATGTTAGGAAAGTGTGACAGGAAGAGGAGAAGGGGACGACCGAGGATGAGATGGCTGGACAGTGTCTGCGAAGCAACCAACTTGATATTGACAGACCTCCGGGAGGCAGTGGAAGATAGGAGGGCCTGGCATGCTCTGGTCCATGGGGTCACAAAGAGTTGGACACGACAAAACGACTAAACAACAACAACAACATGTGCCTTTTCAGTATGTAAAATTTAAGAAGCTTTTTGCTTGCTTAATATGACAGTAATTAAGTACATTAAAGATCTTGTATATGGTGTCTGATCTAGACTGATACAGTGGTGCCTCACTTAACGAGTGCAGTGTTTAACAACGAATCCGCATAGCGATCTAATTTTTTAGATCGCTAATGCGATCGCATTGCAATGTTTTAATGGGTAAAACATCGCATTGCGATGATCAGTAAGCGTTTCGCTTACCAATCTTCACCTTGCAATGTTTTTTTAAACAGTTGATCGGTGGATGCCCAAAATGGCTGCCGCAAGTGTTTTCGTGCCCTGCCTCGCTTACCGAGGGCGCAAAAATGGCGGCGCTATGGAGGAACTTCGCTGAACGGTGAGTTTGGGCCCCATAGGAACATGGTTTTTTTCGATCTGTTTAGCGATGTTTTTGCATAGCGACGATTAATCCGGAACGGATTAACGTCGCTATGCGGGGCACCACTGTATATCGAACAATCACTTCATTCAGCCTTTTTATGCATATTGAAGCCAACATCTTATTGTCAAGAGTTAACAGAGATATCAATCAGTAAGTGACCATGATTTTACTCATAAAATGACTTAATGAATTGATCAAAAGCTTGGCAGTATAGAAGAATAAATCTGAGGATAGTCCATAACACTTGAGGTTGAAAAGGTAAGGATTCTGCCAAGCGAAATCTAACATCAAGTCCCCCTCTCCCTCCAACAAACTTCCTAATGTTTAGACTTTGGTCAGGTGATTTCTGTAGCTTTACTGTGTCTTTTTGGGAACTGTGTCCTTGTATGTTTTAAATAAATAGGAAAATGCCCAGTAACAGCAGTGTAACATGTTTGTGGGTTTTTAAATTTTAAAATGCAATTTTCCAGCCCATTTGGACCTACTGTTTCATATGATATGCACATATTCTGCATGGACAAATGTTGCCTAGCAACATGCAGAAGTGGGTGAGGGAGAGTGGTAGTTGCTATGTTTTTAATAGGGTACTCACACATTACTTTTAGAAATTAAAAGTTCTTTTCAGAGCTGCTAAAATCTGAATGGTCACCCATGGAAGGAGAAATATCTTGATTTAAAATTTTATTTGGTAACCATTACACCTAAATTTAATAATATTAATCTTAGAACTGCAGAGCTGGAAGGGACCCTATGAATCCTCGAGTTGCGCCCCTGCCAATGAGGCAAAGTTGGAAATTTATTTATTTATTTATTTAATTTAATTAATTTAATTTATACCCCGCCCATCTAGACTGAAGTCTACTCTGGGTGGCTAACAATAAAAAATGGAATCAAAACAATATAAGAAAGTAAAAAACAATATTATAATATAGTTCAAGATGGGGGAAAAGGAAAAAAATTCTAGTGATGACAAGAGGGAAAGGCTGCCTAAAGAGCCAGGTCTTAAGTTTGTTCTTAAAAACCCCCAGCGAGGGGGCCAGACAGATCTCTGCAAGCAGACTGTTCCATAGGCGAGGGGCCACTGCTGAGAAGGCCTGGTTTTTTGTTCTTTCTTTTGAATTGAATTGAATACCTAAAGCACTGAGCTATCCTTGGAAACATGTCCTGGGGAGGCTGCAATGTAATGATCCTGGCTTCTCTTGTTGGCATTTCTGATATTACATTTGTGTCCAGCTGTTCTCTTTAACTGAGACTGTCCTGTCTCCCTATGTAGAAAGCAGAAGGGCACTGTTCATGTAATCTAAGACGAGAAGGTGTACAAGTACAGTAAATGAGACTCTGATGTAGTATGTGACATGCTGGTATCATAACACTATGCATAGCAAATATGGAATCCTTATTCTTAGCTCTGTATTCATTATTCTTTGAGAATAATCTTACCTAGTTCAATCCAATTGATCTGCATTTGTCTCACCATGCTTAATAGGCTTAATTATAAGAAAGTGGAAAAAATTTCGCTCTTTAGGGAATCAAAGAATAAAGCTCACTTCTGGTAGTTACTTGCCTTACTTTTACTTGTCTATTTTTAAAATAACTTTTTTTGTTTTAAACTGAAGATGTTTTCTCAATTTGAATTTTCTCTGCTTTTTGAAGCATACAGATATCAATGTTGGAAAATACAGGCTGTTATTACTCAACAACTTAAGAATTTTACACTATCATATAAACAAAGCAAATAATCAGAACCAACCTTGGACTCACTGTACAGAATAGACTAACTTCATCCAACCAGTTGTAGACAGATTTCTAAAGAATAAAAACCAGTCATAGAGGAGGAAGAGATGCTGTTACTATTTCAATAATGAGACAGATTATGTCTCAGATTTGCTCAACCCCCCCCCCCAAGAAAGCATTCCAGGATGGACACGTTTCACTAAAGACTTGTCCAGTTCAGGGGGTGTGGTTACAAAACTACAATTTTTACCATGTAAATGCCACTCTACATTATCCATGTGGATAGAAAGCTCAAGCAGAAATTTCAAGTTTGCAGAAAGTGACAGGATTGAGAGATAGAACTACAATATCAAGGAATACTCAGCATCAAAAGGTAATAAAAAAAATAATGGTATAGAAAAATAATGCAATCACTTTTTTTTATGGGGAACACAATGCAAATATTTGACATCAGCTGTACCCACATAGTGGCTGGAGACATATGAATCAAATTCAATTCATCACATGAAACATTCAACTCATAAAACCTTTTCATTACTTCAGCAATAGCATGCCATGTTCCCAATTCCCAGGAAATTGATCATGATAACACCTACAGTACTCTATTAACATATGTATTTGCAAATGATGCATATAGCATCCTAGCCTATGTTGTCATTACTTCCATCTCAACTACGGTCCTGAAGCTGTAGAGCTGTATCACTATCAGAGTGATGAATCAAAGTTCTAGATCTTTCTGTTCACCAGACCAAAAACATGAAAGAGAGGCTGGTACACATCTTTCACCATTCCATGTTGGAAGTACACGACTGACGTCAATACCAATAAGAGAGCTCACCTAATTTTATTCCATATTTAATACAGGATAGGCTCAAGCAAAACAGCCCTTCATATTTCAGCTGTAGACATTCTATAGAGCCTTTTAGTTAATTAGTCCTAGAACCAAACATTATTTCCCTATAGTGCAGAGTAAGCAAAAGAGCTATTAAAGAGAAAGATATTCTCTTAAGTACTTTCCAGGTTTATGGTATAAAAAGCTCAGTATTGGATTTCATACGTTACTGAACACTGCAAACACAGTTAAATTTGAACGGATCCAAGTAAGCAGTATAAAGGTCTCCTAAAGCAGCTTTTCTCCACCTGTCAGCCTTCAGGTTTATTGGACTGAAACTCTAATCACAGCCAAGCTAGAGCATCATGTTGAGGAAGGCTGCTATATACACTTACTTGGGAATATGTTACTTAGAAGAAACACTTTTATAAAACTGTATACTATTATTTGAAACAAAATATTTAATATGTTTTGCATGTTTGAATTTAAAACGTTATAGGCAGAACAACTGCTTTCAGAAACTGTCCCGACCAAGCCTTTCCTTTTGCTTCACCTACAGTTTATCTGAGAAACAGTATTTAACCATTGACATTTCACAGGAAAATTCAGAAAATCTGCAGGTAATGAAACAAGACATGCAAAAAATTTATTTCCAAAACTGCTTTGCAAAAATGTCCAATTAAGCCCACATCAATAATGAAGATGGGCACATACGGTAGCAACTCCAGTTATGCAAGAAGTTACATATAACTGCATAGAAAGAGAGGATTCATTATGGAAGAAAAGACTGATTAGGTGCCCAGTATGTTTTGACCAATAGTACCAGGAGACCTCTGTCTGGAAGTACCCAACATGGTCATAGTAGCTTATGTAACCTGATCCTGAATGAATTTTAAGTGAAATGTCACAGGCCAATAATGTATTCAAAAAAGATCAGGAACATTACAGAATCTGAGATAGGTAATAACCAACCATTGTATGTACAATACAGGTAACTGTTCCACATTGCATTCATGCAGACACTGAAAAGTCAAACCATATAAGATACAACAACAATTTTCGGTAAGAATAAAGTTGGACCTCATGTTCATTAATGCCAAGTCCTGCTCTCCCCATTGATAAAGGCCCAACATGACGTGATTCAAAACATATGAACTGAATAGGCAAGTGTCCTTGCAGTGGTGAATAAATGCTGCTTCTTTAATCAGAAATACCTTTCTTTTAAGATACCACTGATGTAGCCACCACTTTCCACTGTGATTCTTTTCTCTCTCTGTCCATTGTGACTAACTTCTTACGTCTGGCTATGGAACCTTTTTACAATGGAGATACAGATGAGAAACCCATCCCACTAACATAAAAGTCTAGCACTAGGAAACGAAAACAAGATACTGTATGTGAATACCAAATAATATCAGTCTACCTATTCCAAATAGGCTAAAGTACTAGTAAAATGTATTTAAACAATGTATCTGGAAAGCAATCGGACAAAAAAACCTATTGAATATATTCCTTTCTATCTTGGAAAATAATTTTCATCTGAAAGTTAAAAGCACAGACAACATGCTTCCAGTCCAATTCTAACCATCACTGAAGTCTCACTGGTATCAGTGAAGCTTGTTTCCATGTGAGGAAACTTAAGATTGTACAGAAGAGTCTGTTTCATGCTTGTTCAAGTGGTTCTATCCAGAACACACTTTCTTGGAAGTGAGCCCTTTCTTGAGTTTACCATGCATAAATTTAAGGTACAGTATGTTCACTGACTTACTGACTAAGGTACAGTACTTAGACCCTTCACCCTAAGAGTACCCAGGATTACAGTCCTCTAACACAAAAGGCAATAGCTAGATGATGCTTGCACAGAATCCTAGTTAACAATACTCTTGAGCGTGCCCCACTAAAAATGAATGGAAACATTCTGCTCTTTAGCAGATCCATTTTATTGAAATACACCTTATGCAAGGGGATTTCCAGCTGGTTTGCATGCATAATGTCCTCTTTCAATAAAACAGAATTGAAATGAAGTTACAATTCTGTCACTTGCTCCCTCATTTTGTGCTAAAAACTTATCTTCTGCCCTTTCATTCCGACCAATCATCTCATGTTTTAATTTGCTATATGCATAACGATTTGCAATATACAAAACATGGCGATCAAGAACTACGGAACTCGCTTCTGATACATTGTTTTTTCAATCATAATGGTCCCATACAGGTGTCACTGATATTCACTAACAGGTAAGCAAACTTCCCTGGGAAGAAGCCCCATCGAAGACAACCAGTTTCGCCCTACTGAAATCAAGGAGTCTTCTCCCATTTCAATGGATCTAACTGGATTTAGCCCTTACTTCCGAGTAAATGCATAGGAATGGAGCGTTCACAAATGCGTTATAACCGGACACGGTGCGCCTCTCTTCACTCAACACCCTCCACCCCTTCATTCCGCCGCACTTACTCCTAAGGAAAAGTAAGCATCGCCACCGCAGTTTCTCCCCCACAGCACTTTCAGAAGCTTCTGAATACTAATGAAACAACAACAATACTTATTGTACTGAAAACCCAAGGACAAATTCAGATAAAGTTGCTATTCCATTAATAGTACCACGAGGCAATAGCCAGCCAGCAATTTGAGCACCTGATGCATCTAATTTTCCATCTCTTAATTGTTCAACGAACAGCATGAAAACGGAGCATAAATTGCCTGAGGAAATAACAACAACAGAAGGACTGAAAGCTCAAAGTAGCCCACCCCCCAATACACATAAAACCAAAACCGAAGAAAAACAAAAAGCCCACATGTCAAGTAGAAAGAAAGCGATACCCGTCCGCCCGTCCCTCGAAGGCGCGAATGCCCGGGTCCTGGCTGTATAAGAAAGAAGCGAGGTCTGCAAGAGTCGTCGGAAAGCAACCGGTCTGCAGCGTCCGCCCGACACGGGGATTCCCGACCCTCTTTTTACTCCTCCAGCGAAGAGCCGCCGGACCGACCCAGCGGGAGCGCGGCTTGGCGAGCCTCGAGCCCAAGCCCACCTGCCGGAGAGCCGCTGCCCCGGGGGTCTCCCATGGCGAGCCCCCTTCGCTGTGACCTTCGCGAAAGCAGCGGAGGGCTTTTTCGGAGCTCAGAAGAGGCGGTTTTTTCGGCCGCCTCAGAAGAGGGAGGGAGGGACGGAGAGCCTCCCCGGGTACCAACCCTCCTGCTCGACCGCCGGCTTCGCAGAGGAGGCGGCTGTGTGGCGGGGGAGGGAGCCGGAGAGCGAGCGAGCGAGCGAGGGACCTCCGGCTTCGGGCGCGCAGAGGCTCTTGCTCCCCCTTGAGGAGGTCGGAGGGGGCCGGGGAAAAAAAAGCCTCGGGCGCCTGGTGGCACTTGTGTTGGCGGGAACCGAGGCTGCGCGTAGCCGACTTGCTGGACTTGGAAAGGCGGGCAGAATGGGTCGCTGGGGAGCAAGCCGCTTCTGAAGTAGTTTCCCTGGAAAACCGAAGCGCTCCGTGTGAGGAGCAGACAAGGACACCATAGTTGATCCCTCACCACCAACCACCCTTTGTGCTCGCTTTCTAGTTGCAAGGAACAGTGCAAAAATAAATATTTCTACACGGGTCTGATTCCAAAAGATGAGCAACAGGGCGTTATCCGTAGGGGCTTCCCCAGTGTCCTGTGGTGGTCAGAGGGCTCAGGAGACCTGCGTTGGGACCCCCACACTGGGCCATGGGAATCCCCTGGAGGGGCTCATCACCTCTGTGGGTAGAAGTGCTTGAGACTTCATGAAGCAGAAGGGGCTGCTGGTGTGGACACTCTTGCTTCAAGAAACTCTGGAAAGGGGGGAGGAAGCTCGCACTTTGAGTGCAGCCAGGAAAGGCACACATTTTCCCCTATAAGGGAAACATTGGCTCCCGACTGCTGAGGCACTTCATTTGAATTATGAACTACTATTGTCAGCAGGAAAATCTAATTATTATAGAGCGCCTTTCCTGGCAGAAAGCCATCTGTATACCTAGATATCTCTATGTACTGAAAGAGATGTAGCCTAGAGGGGGAGAAATGAGGGCACTGGGAGCTTTGAAACAGGCATAGGGTCTGTGGCAATAATGTTTAAACTGTGTTGTCAAAGACCGCCTTTGTGTTCTGAAGTCTGGAGGTCTAAAACTTCCAAAAGACTGTCCATGTTGGTCTGCTGCAGCAAAAGCAAAAAAGAAGCCTTTAAAAAGTAACAAGTTTATGACACCAACTTTTGTGGACAACAGTCTTTTTCATCAGATGGAGGACATGTTATCTTGAATTGCAGATTTACACAGCATACTGTATATAATAATTGCATGCTTTCAAGTCAATTTCAACTTAGGGTGGCCCTTTCTAGAGGTTTCTGGGTAGAGAATACACAGAAATGGAATATCATTCTCTTATTTTGTGGGTACCCTGGAACTGTACAGCTTGCCCAAGGCCACAGAGGCTGGCTCTGCTCACAGGAAATACAGTGGGAAACCCAACTCCCAACCTCTGGATCTGCACAACTACAAGGCTTCTGGGAGTTTTAGTCCAAGAAAGGGGGCCCATGGTTGTTAACCACTGCTCTAGAGCAGCCATTCTCAAATGGGGCCATATGTCCCCTGGGCAGAGGCTGGCACATTTGAAGGAGGTTACAGACTGGAATCTATTCTTCACATACCATCTTATAAGGTTTGTTATGTACAGGGATTGACCAATTTTATAATGTCTCACCAGTCATTCAAAAATTTCACCAGTCAGCAGTACTAGACTATATCCTCGCAATTTATTGGGATTGGGAATTACTGATTTATACCCTCAGACTCGGATTGCTTTATTACCTGCATGCCTGTGTGGGTCATGAAACTTGTATTTTGAATGCCTTTCTCCAGCAAAAATAAAAGCAAAAGCAAAAGTGCCTGGCCTCTTACAGAGCCATGGTTCCCTCCCATCCCTGGATGTGTCTTGTTCGGTTGAAATTGGGAGCAGGGAATCTCCATATTCTCCATCATGGAACTACTCTACATTCTCCTACAGAGTTATATCTGTATGTGCCCCTCAAACTCTCTTCTCGGGAGAAGAGGGCAGTTTTCCTTTTGCAATGGGAGGGGGGAAGGGAGGACTGCAGGATTAGAGAGAGGGGGGAAGGAGGCAGGCAGGAAGGGAACTGTGACTTGGTTGTTGTGGGTTTTTGGGGCTCTTTGGCCGTGTTCTGAAGGTTGGTCTTCCTAACGTTTCGCCAGTCTCTGTAGCCAGCATCTTCAGAGGACAGCACTCTGAAGAACGGGGCACGATCAGCTGACTTGTCCAGCAGCATTTTTCACTTGTCACAGACGTACGGACGAGTGCATTTTTCAAGCCCTAGTTATGTGACTTATACAATCCTGATTCAGCCTCTATTTCTTTCATATTGTTAAATGCCATGGCTAAAACAAAAGTAGGGAATGGCTACTCCAGAGGATCCAAAATGCAGCAGCCAGACTGTTGATGACAGGAGCCTGTTCTAGTGAGAATATAAACACTCTAATACAACCGTTTCACTGGCTACCAGTCCTTTTTTCGGTACAAGTGAAAGTACTGGTCAAGGCCTCTAAAACCTTGTGCCACGTGGGTCCAGGCTACCTGAATGAACATATCTCTCTTTTATCAACCTGCCATGGGTCTTGAGATCCTCAGAAGTGACCTTTGACTCTCATAGGCATACTTGGTAAGACAAAATAGAAGCCCTTCTCACAATGGCTGCCTTCATGTTTTGGAACTCCCTGATTGCGTCCTTGAAGTCCTTGAGTTGGCAGGTCAAAATATTTAGATTTAAGCAGGCTTGTGGAAGCTGATTAAGACCTGTTTCTGGCAGGTATGTTTTGAACTGCCCTGAGTTCTAATTGTGGTAGAAAAGTAAGATATAAAATGAATGAATGAATTACTCTGTAGCTTGTGATAAAACTTCTGCTTTGCATACAGAAACTTCTAGGTTTAAGCCTGACATTAATAACTAGCATGTAGTGGAATATAATAATGAAATACTGTATAACATTAATTTTCAGTAGGAAGTTGCTTATATGTGGACAATTTTGATCTTTTCAATAGTAAGTCTGGAAAATAATTAAACTATAATAATATCTCATGGAATTTCAAAAGGTGAGCACGAATATGTAATATGATTTATAGTATTTTTGCACAGTAGTTGTACAAACTATGCTTCATCAAGTCATGGTAGCTGATCAGAGGAACAGCCACAGTCTGTATGGATCCTAGAAACCAGGTGCAATCCCTGCTTGCAAGTAACACGCCATCCACATATACTGTGCCTTTAGAGTGATATTTGAAATTTTGCTCCGTCTGTTGGACAATAGAAGTAAATGAAAATAATGTTATGTTTTACTACTGTGATTTAATTTCAGATCCATTTTCTGAAATTTTCCTGAACAAAAGATTAACATGATCAGATTGACTACCAGTTTTATCTCGTTCAGCCATATGATCTGTAGAGATAATCTCTTCTTCAAAGCCAATAAAGAAAAATTGTCTCACACAAATTCTACGTAATTATTTAGCCAAATGGGGAAAACTCAGGCAATCACGCTAAAATCATGGATGTGAACAGTGTTCCTGATGTATATCTCCTTCTAGTCCCATCTAAAAATCCCCAACAGCTTTATTATTAACACAATAGTTTTTGTAATGTGGGGGTGGCCATATTAAAATATGACAAGATAGTGAATATGATATCAATAAACACAGTTTCAAAGAAGCAAGGTACCTGAAAATAGTGGGTTATATCTGACAGGGATATTTTTTTAATTTTTTATTTAAAACATAAACATAAAATACACAAATCAAAATACAATATAACTGTGTTCCCCACCATAGACGGGACCTCTTGCTATAATCTTCTTCTTCCATTTATATTCTTCCTCTTCTTTTATTGTTCTCTTCTGCAGAACTGCATTGATTCTTGATTTGGAGCTTTCCCCTTTCCTCTTGTTAATACATATTCCAAGAATCTGCCCCATATTTCATAAAAACTTTTTCAACTCTCCTTTCTTAACCTTTAAATTACAAGTTGATTTATCATTTAGAGCTATATTCCATATTTCACTAGACTAGTCATCCATTTGAAATTCATATTTTTATTTTCCGTTGACAGGGATATTTTAAGGATTTAAAACTATATGATAAGATTGTACTAACAAACCTTATACCCACTCACTTTGAAACAAACCACTAAACTCAGTAGGGTTTGCTTCTATATACGTGTCATGAGTTCAGCCGAAGATCCAGAACCTGAGGGGTTACCTGTAGCTGAGGAGAATGCTGAGCGATTAGAAGCACAGACAGCTGAATCACCACCAGATTCTCCTCCCCCAGAAGCCAGGGTAAGGGCTAGGCTTTGGAAAAGACATGGCGCAAAGGTCAGAGGATCGCCTGAATGCTGCCCGCAGAAACATCAGGCCAGCTAGTCCTGAGTTTTGACAGGATGAAAAGGCTTCCAGCAGTTCAATGACTGTTTTGCTATATAATCAGCTTCCAGACGGCTGGGAAGCTTGTGGAAGCAACAAGTCAAATCTCAGACTCTCATTCATGCTCTGACTACCTTGAACCTTGTTCTTTGGACCCTTGGCTTTGGACTCTGACCCTGGACTATGTTGTGTGATTTGGCTTTGGACCCTGACCTCGGATTGCAGTTTCTGATTTGGCTTCGGCATTTTGATATCGGCTCTGCATTCTCTGAACTTCTAATATTGGACTGGCTTATCTGACTCTACTCCGGTAATATGACAATACACATATATTCTCTCTCTCTCTCTCTCTCTCTCTGTGTGTGTGTGTGTGTGTGTGTGTGTGTGTGTGTGTGTGTAAAAGAAACCAACATCCTGAGCAGTTATAATGATGAGAAAAATTCCATGCAGTAATTCACAGTAGTGGGGGTAGGGAACGGCCTTGCCTTAAAATCTATTAGGGGTTAGAGAGATAGGTATTTAACTCAGCATCCTAAACTAGTTTTCTCATCTCTGTTTTATGGATGATGATGATGATGATGATGATGATGATGATGATGATGATGATGATGATGATGATGATGATGATGATGATGATGATGATGATTATTATTATTATTATTATTATTATTATTATTATTATTATTATTATTATTATTATTATTAATGGCAGCTTTGAGACCAATATCTAGAAATTTCACACAGTACCATAAGCAGTTATGGATCTCAGAAATCATACCATCAGAGCTACAAAAAAGGGCAATATTAGGAGCAGCACCCATGCTACGCCAATATTTAACAGATACTTAGATTGTTGGTTAAAACTTGTATCTGTTACATAATCCCAGTGATGATGATGAAGAAGAAAACAATAATGTGGTATCGAGTCAATGCAGACTTATGACAACCCTTTTCGGGGTTTTCCAGGTAGAGAATACACAGAAGTGGTTTATCATGCTTCTGGTGTCACCCTGGGACTGTGCAGCTTGCCCAAGGCCATAGAGGCTGGCTGGACTTCACAGGTGCAGCTGGGGACTCAAACTCCCAACCTCTAGCTCTGTAGCCAGAGATCTAAACATCAGAGGTATCCAGCCAGCCTGGATATCTATTGGAAAACAATAGGCAGATACAAATCTAACATAATAAATGGACAACATATACGAGATTAAATAATTACTATAGAGCATTAATTCCATGATGTTTTATTGTATGATGGAAAAACAGATTTTTTAAAAATTCCAATCTAAGGGCTCATCCAGACATTTTCTTTGCTTCTGTTTTAGAGTTGATTCTGTTGCCCACTGATCTGGATTAGTTTATGTGACATTATTGGAGGATGAAAAAAAATACCTTTCAGTTCACTTCATTTTCCCCTCCACTTGGGGGCTACCCCCTCCCTCCCCGCCTGTTCTGTAATGCTACTGGAGACTCAGATTTCCAGTTTTTAGAAGGCAGAAGAGCCACCTGGTGCTGCTGCTGTCCAAAGGCTGTGAAATGCGACATCAATGGAGGGAAAGGGACAAGGTGGAAACAGTGCAGAATCCAGAAGGCATAAGAGAGAAGGAAGGAGAGGTGGGAGGTTGGAGGTGGTGTTGAAACTGAAATCAGAAACATCCAAGTTGCATTTAAAGAAAATTAAGGAATGGAAGCTTGGAATGAGTGATTCTGGATCTATTTGGGAAAGGGGTCATAGTTTCAACTAGAGATGGGGATGAATAAAAAAATGGGGATTTGTTTTGATTTGTCAAGGTTAACGAATCAATGAATACAAATATACTTCAACGAATCAATTCATCAATTTGTCTTTGCATTAAGAGGCTATAAAACTGGCCCCCAAGCACCTAGAGACACTAAACTTGCAGGGAAGCTTCCGCAGACTGTTTTCTACAAGTCAGGAAAGTTTGGTGAACATTGGTTAATGGAACCCTGAGTTATATAGTCACAAGGAGAACACCCCCAGGAAGGCTGCCCTCAGGGACTTAGAGAATCATGAATCATACCAAAGCTTCCTATGTCCTTCCCCAACACGCCTACCATGTTTGGTGAAGATTGGACATTGGACATCCAAGTTATTCACTCACAAATTGGAGTGAATAACTACCCCAGGATAGTTTACCACACGGCACAGAAGCCCATGGCATTGAGGAAGTTATATTTGGCCCCAGTAGAATGAGAGATCTTTGGCACTGAGGTAGCACACAGAGGCATGAGGCATTGAGTTTGTCTTCAGCAACATCACATTTGCCTGTGAAGTAGAGTTTGCTCCCAGGAGGCAATGCGGTATTTGGCAGCAAAGTAGGCTTTTTGGCCCCATCGGGAACTGAGGCACTTGGCCGCTAAGTAGATCATGGCCCCATCGGTCACTGAGGTAGTTGGCAGCAACATAGACTGTGGCCCTATCGGGCGCTGTCTTCCTAGGCAGGATTACAGATGTGGGATCTGGACATTCCAGGTACCAACATGATTCTTAGCGATAGAGTGGCATTGGGGGAGGCATTGGTGGTATAGTGGCAGAAATCTGCACATGGATGAGCAAGAGGGAGGCGTTTGCCATTAAGGGGGATAAAGGCAACCTCCAAAAAGAACTAAAATGTGGTCTTCTTGGCTGCCAGGAAGGATTACAGTCACCCCTGGCATGTTGGCATTGGGGGCGCCTGAGGAGGTTAGGATTCTGAATTCAGCGAACACCATTTGAGAATCAAGCACAAGGAAGCTGGAATCAGCAGGCAGGCCTTAATGTACCTCTTGGAGTCAGTATGGCCCTGCCACATTGGCATTGGGGACACTCAAGGAGGGTAGGACACTGAATTCAGCAAATAGCATTTGAAAATCAAGCCCGAGGAAGATGGAATCAGCAGGCAGGCCTTTTGGAATGTAGCCCGAAGAAGTTGGAAGGGGCTGCAGGACTAGGACAGAGGTCATATGGCCAGCAATGTAGACTTTTTGCCCCATCGGGCACTGAGGCACATGGCTGCAAAGTAGACCATGGCACTGCGGGTTAAACCACTGAGCCACTGGGCTTGTTGATTGGAAGGTCAGCGCTGGAGTTCAAATCCGTAAGACGGGGTGAGCTATGTCCCGTTGCTGGTCCCAGCTTCTGCCAACCTATAGAGGCTATAGAGAGGGACACACACAACAGAAACACTCAGGTTTGGGTGGGGCCGCCCCAGCCATGTTCGCATGGGGGCGCCCGGAAAGAGTACAAGGCTGGAATAAGCAGGGAGAAACTGGGAATGAAGCCTGAGGAGCCTGGACTCACCAGGCAGGAGTTAATGTAGCCCTTAGAGTACGCCCCTGGAGGCCCAAGGTTGATCAGAACCTGTCCCGATGAGGCGACTGGGCTCAGCAGCAGGCAAGCAGGACTTGGTCAGAACTCTCCACTATGACCTTGTCCGTCTTGGGTGTCCCTGCACGGCATAGCCCATAGCTTCTCAGAGTTACTCAAGCCCCTTCGCCATGACAAGGCAGCAATCCATGAAGGGGACAGCAATATAGCATAACTCATATTAAAGAGGGAAATCAGAAGCAGTGCAGGAGGACCTTCGATGGAGTATGCATGAATAAGAGAGCGCCTGGGGGAATAAGGAAATTCTGCACAGCCCAGAGGGGGCTTTCAGTGCTCTCGGGCAGTAAATAAGCAGCACACTTTTCTTCTCTTTTTTAAAATGTTTTTTTATGGCTTAAAGGAAGGTATCTCCAAACGCCAGATGCACTCAATATGCCAGATAATAATCATTGCCTGCCATCAATTTTATTCCAACTTATAGTAACTCTAGCCAAGGATTTGTAGGTATACTCTTGGAAGTGGTCCACATTTTCTTCTTCTGATGGACAGTGCAGTTTGTTCAAGACTAAAGAGGTTGGCTCTTTTCCTGGGACACACACTGGAGAACTGAACTCAGAACCTCTAACATTTCAGCCAAATGTATTTAAGTCCCTGAGCCATCTATCCTCTCCAAGTAATGTTCACCTGGAAACATGCAGTGTGTTCTGATGGTTTATTACCGCTTCCTGCTGCAGAAGCTGGTACAGTAGATAGACTTGCACCTAATGCACTGAGCCTCATGGCACAGTGGTTAAACTGCTGTACTGCAGCTAAAACTGTGCTCACGACCCGGGCGGGGTTCAATTCCAGGTAGCCGGCTCAAGGTTGACTCAGCCTTCTATCCTTCCAAGCTCGGTAAAATGAGTACCCAGCTTGGGGGGGGGGGCAATGTGTAGCCTGCATAATTAACTTGTAAACCGCCCAAAGAGTGCTTGAAGCGCTATGGGGCGGTATATAAGCAGCACGCTTTGCTTTTTGCTAATGCAAAACTACATCTAAGTGAGAACCACTATCCACCCTGGAGTGGAAATGGTGGCCCTTTCTTGGCAGAGCACAGCCAAGGCACCCTAGCCATCCACAGGTCCCCACAAAGCGAGGGAGTGCCTTCTGCTCACCATTTTGCTCAGGAACAGGCTCATAAATACCCTGACAAAGTCAATAAGAACAGTACGCGGTGGTTTATCGAGATTCATGGCTAAGGCCACATGGACATCCCCTTCTTTATAAATGTAATCAGCATCAAGAAAAGCAGTGAGCACCTGCACTTTGTGTATGACACAGAAGGATGCTTGTTCACCGAATCACACCAAAAAAAGGCAAAGTACAAGCTGTGCAAAGTAAAGATCTTCATGGGCACTTTATTACTAACAATGGTGAGAGTGTTTGCCATCTTGATTGTGTCATTAAGGTGAGGAACACTATTCAGATTAGCCTGGAGACAGGCAAGATTGCAGACCTAATCACGTTTGACACAGGCAACTTGTGTGTGGTGACTTGGGACAAACTGATGTGACCATCAACTGCATCCCTGGTGCTTCCGTAGTGATGCCAGAGGTAACAGCTTTGCCAGCAGGCTGTCCAACATCTTTGTTATTGGCAAGAGTAAGAAGCCTTGAATCTCCCTTCCTCATGGAAAGGGAATCCATGTCCTCACTGCAGAAGAGAGAGAGAGAGAGAGAGAGAAAAGAGGCTGGCCGCCTAATGGAGCAGGGATAGGGTCCTCTAGAACACTTGTGCATTTGGTCAGAACCCTGTTTGTCTTCATGTAAGGAAAAGTTGAGATTCTCAGTGTGGTGTCGCAGAAGGAGTGATTGTTTAGCACTCTGGAGGCCTTTGGTTGTGGGATGGAGGGGAGGGAACCTTGTCCAGAGGCCCAACTCCAGCTACTGAAATTTCCCTCTGGACTTTCCTCCCAGAGAACAGATTGACTGAACGTTGAGCTTACTCGGCTATGCTGACTTTCCAATAGCATACTTATTTCCTGGTGGAAGATATAGATCTTGTTTAATAGATATGTATGGAGCCCCACCTACTCTTCATTTTACTTGGCTAGGTATCTTCACAGTTAGACTCGGGCAATCCCAACTCTCAGTGGCTGAATAGCTCAGTGAGTTATATTGTCTGGATTCAGTTGCAGGCTGTTGGCCCTTTGCTGTCCAAACACAGCTGTCCAGACACTCTTTGGAAGGCCCAAGATCCCTGCTCCAAGGTCAAGCAAGACATTATGTGACCTACTGGTTCAAAATAGATCCAGTGCTGGTGCCAGTCACCTTTTCCCAGCAATTTAACATAGACGTTGAGCAGTAAAGGAGATAAAATTAAGTCTGGCAACGAGGCAGCTTTCCAGATCCCCCTGGAGGAGAGTTTAGAGAGTGAGGTGGTGAGCCAGCTGTGTGGCCTTTCCTCCCATCAAATGTCAGAGGCAGCTCAAGAGAATATTCTGAGGTCTGTCACAAAACTAGGTAACTTTCCTGATCATCCTCTTATTTTACTGAGATTACAAAAAACTCAGCACATATCATTTGAGCCATGCACATAATATGTTGAAGTGTGTTGTCGTGCTATAATTAAAAGTTTAGTCAGCCTTGCCAGTGCAAAGGGCCTGGAGAGAGAAAGGATGGTGCAATATCGGAGGGCAGGATTGCACCTTCAGGCAGCCAGAAACAGATGATGACAGCGCTCTTGCAGCTTTAGTTGTTACACAAAAGAAGGATTTCAGCCAGTACAGCTGCAGGACAGGCTGCACGCACGGAAATCACTTCTTCTACATTACAACGAAAGACACAAGTGCTCTGCTCTCTCTTTTTTTAAAATCTGGCTCCGCTTGGCTAATCATTCTCAGCGTTTGGGCTTCCAGATGTTTGGGACCTCAGCAGCCACAGCCAGCATAACTAATGGGAAGATATTCTGGGAGCTGAAGTCCAAAACATTTGAAAGACCAAAAACTGAAAACCAAATTTCCAGGCAGCAAAGAAGTGATACAGCACCACAATTGGAATAATGGTCATTCAGCTGAATGGGTGACTGTGCAGTGCTAGAACTGTGCGTTTAGGTGGATGTACGTGCCTGTTTGTGAATGCAGCATGCGAGTAGCTTTTTCTTTCCTGAGAAATGTCTACTCCTCCAGAAAACTACTATATGTGTTGTCTAAGAATTAACTGGTCACTTCTTCCCTTCAAGGCAAAATTGCTCTGTCAGAGAGCCAAGGAAGTCACACACCATTTGGGAAAAAAAAAGCATAAGGTAATTGTGACAACCCCAGACCTACTGGGATATACCACAGTTTCACTAAGCTGCCACCAACCATTCCCTGTAAGGAGTCACACAGACCAGGAATGGATTTTCAACAAATAACAGAACAAGGTTTATTTAAATAACACACAGGGAAAATAAAATGATCAAGTGAATAAGATACAGTAACGTGGCTTAGTCTCAATCATACATACACCAGTTTGGTTCACACAGAACACCTTTTAAATAAAGCACAGACCCTGAACCTATCAGTTCTGGCTACCCATAAAGACACCTGAACCTATCAGGTTGGTACTGACTGACACACAGTAGTACCCTGTCTGACACACATACTCCCACACCAGCTTCTTCTTCCCAGCTTCTTCTCTCAGCTCTCCAAAACTTCTCCACACACGCTCCACATATATATACAGTACAGCCCCTCCTCCTGATGTCCCGCCTTCCACTCCCCATAGGATGGAACTTTCCCTCCAACCCGTGACAGACAGGTAACATCAGTGCTGTATGTAACACCTCCCCTCTTTATAAGTTGTTTTGTAGGGGGAAAGCTAACGTGCTTTTCTCCAAAAAACAACCTGGATCCAAAACATACAAAAACAGTTATACAATAACATACAATACCATACTTACTTATACTTACACTTTAAGTGAAACATATCTATTAGGCATTTAAACATTTACCATTTACAATACATCAAGTTACCTTTATTCATACAAACCAAGCATGTTTAATAAACAACAGGTACATTTAACTTTTTGGTCACCAAAATATATACATAGTCCATGTTCCTTCCGCCGTCTTCATTCTTCGGGTCTTCTTGACAAGGCGTCAGCAACACAGTTCACTGACCCTCTGACCACCTTCACTTCAAAGTCATAGTCTTGCAGGTTTAAAGCCCACCTCATAAGTTTACTATTGTGGGTTTTCATTGTCTTTAACCATTGCAGTGGTGAATGGTCAGTGCACAGAATAAAATGTCTTCCCCAGATGTAAGGCTTGGCCTTCTGGATCGCGTAGACTATGGCCAGGCACTCCTTTTCCACAGTTGCCAAATGTCTCTCACCTTTCTGGAGTTTCCTACTCAGGTAGGACACTGGATGCTGGTCACCATTTTCATCCTCCTGGCAAAGAACTGCTCCTACCCCACTGTTAGATGCATCGGTGTAGATGATGAACTCCCGGTCGAAGTCTGGAGCACGCAGCACTGGATAGTTGATGAGGGCCTCCTTCAACCTCTGGAACGCCTCCTCACAGTCGCTGGTCCACGGGATGCGGTCATCAGTCTTCTTCCTCGTCAGATCGGTCAGCGGAGCCGCAATCTCGCTAAACCTCGGGATGAACTTTCTGTAGTAGCCCACCAACCCAAGAAATGATTTGACTTTTTTCTTGGTGTTGGGTCTGGGCCAATCACAAACTGCTTCTATCTTGGCCTCTAGGGGTTTGATCACTCCTCCCCCTACTATGTGACCCAAATATTTTATTTCAGGGCTACCCAGCTGCAGTTTGTCCTCTTTGCAGGGCCTAGGCCAAAGCACTTCCTCCCCTGGGTCAAAGTGCCTCTCCCTGGCTTTGTGGTCATCCCAAGCTTTCTTTCTGACCTTTTGAGCTTGCAGGGTCTCTGCTGCTAGCCCTAGGTTTCTCTTTAGGTCATTCCTTAAAGAGTCTATATATATCACAACATCTTGTGGGTCATCCTGGGTGATCTGCTCCCAATTTTGTTTGATTAAATCGAGTGGCCCTTTCACCCTTCTCCCAAACAAAAGTTCAAACAGACTGAACCCGGTACTGGCTTGTGGCACTGATCGATAAGCAAACAAAAGGGATTGCAGCTTCTGGTCCCAATTGTTTGGATTCTCCGCCAAGTAAGCCCTAATCATGCGCATCAGAGTCCCATTGAACTTCTCCGTTAACCCATTACTTTCAGGGTGATAGGCAGTGGTTTCCTTGTGTTTAATTCCACAGATTTGCCATAACCGTTTCATGAGCTTCGATGTAAACGATGTGCCCAAATCTGTGATTATTTCTGAGGCGAATCCCATCCTGGACATATACCCCACCAAGGCATCTGCCACTGTGTTAGTTTCAATGTTAGTCAAGGGTATGGCTTCAGGGTACCTCGTGGCATGGTCCACAATGGTGAGAATGAACCTGTTCCCCCTCTTTGTGGCCTTGGGCAAAGGTCCCACAATATCCACCCCTATACATTTGAACGGAGTGTCAATCACAGGCAAAGGGCACAACTTTGCTTTGGTCCTGTCACGGTTATTCCCCTGCCTCTGACACACATCACATTGTTTACAGAACTCCTTGATCTGCTTCCCTATTTCAGGCCAGTAAAAATTCTGTGTGATTCTCTGCTGTGTTTTGTTCACCCCTAAGTGCGCAGCAAACATGTCAGAGTGCCCCCTTTGTAAGATCATGGGGTGATACTTTTCAGGTACCACTATCTGACTTCTGATCCCATCTCCCCCTTTTGAGATATTCCTCAGGGTCTCTCTATATAAAATTCCCTTTTTCTCTCGAAATCTCACTGGGGTTTCAGGTGTTAGCTGGGCGTCTGTCACCTGTTCAAAACACTTTTGGAGAGTGGCGTCTGCCTTTTGCTCTTGGCCAAATCGGCTGTCTGTGGTTAAGGTTTCCACCACAGCCTCGGAACTCCCCCCACCTGCTTCCGTCTCGGGCTCTCCAGTACCCCCCTGAACTGTCTCTGTGGTAGCTTGTGAACGTGTAATCACTAGCACCCGTTTCACATGTTCAGCCAGGTCATTTCCCACGAGCACGGCTGCTGGCAGAGTCGATGAAATCGCTAGCCGCCAAACTCCCCTCCAGCCTTGAAAACTTACAGGTACCTCAGCTACTGGCAGCGAGATCACCTGTCCCTCAATCCCTGCCACCTTTAGGCTCTCATTTGGGATTATATACTCCCTAGGAATAATATCTGGATGGCACAGGGTCACCTGGGAACAAGTATCCCTTAACCCCCTATACTGATGGTCAAGTATTCCTACGTCCACCCCTGCGGTTTCAAACAACTGCGAATCTGTTCTCACTAGCAAGCAGCGCTTGACCTCCACAAGAGGACCATTTTCCTCAGCCTGATCAGCAGATGTCACTGTTCCAGATTGAGTAGCCATGGCAACAGGCTCCCTCAGTGGAAAGGAGCTTTGCTCTTTCTGGACACAGAACACAGCTTTTGGCTTGGTTCCACTCAAATCATGAGGCACATTTCCTTTTAGCTGCTTTAATTTCTCACACTCTGAGATTAGATGGCCCTTTCCTTGACAGAAATAACATTTTCTGCTGTATTTGGAGTCTTTCTCATCTTGTTTTGGTTTTCCCTCCAAAATCTGCGGTCTTTGTTTCATGTCTGAGGGCTTCCCTTCACCATGGGTCCCTCCCCCTTGCTGGTTTCTCCCTGGACCCTGAGAGTACTTGCTGTAGGTTTCTTTGGGTTTACCTACAGATTTCCCCTCACCTAAGGGCTTTCTTATTTGGGAAATAAAATCTGCGATCTCTGCCGCTTCGGCCACAGATTTCGGTTTCCTTTCCCTCACCTGGAACTTCAGTTCCCCATGCAGGACTGAATAAAACTGTTCCAGCGCTATCAGGTCTTTGAGCTGCTGGTAGGTCTCTGTTCCCTCCTGAGATAGCCATTTCTCTAGCAGCCTCACCAGTTGGGCCCCCACTTGGGTAAAAGTCTGCTCTGGTTTCTTGGTGAGTGACCTGAATCTTTGCCTCAGCTGTTCCGCATTTATCCCATGTCTGGCAAACACCAGTTTTTTAAACTCTGCGAAATCTTTTAGCAGTTCCTCTGGCATCTCTGCATAGACTTCTGCCAGGCTGCCACTGATTAAAGATCACATGATGGTCATCTTCTCAGTTTCCCTTACTGAGAAGTCCACAAACGCTCTTTCCACTAGGGAAAAGAACACCTCAGGGCAATCTCCCTTGTGGTACACAGGGAATTTCTTCAGGTCAGTTTTAGACAATTGGCCTCCCTCAGAATCTCTATTGTTATTATTGTTCTGATTCATCAGTTCCAATTTTCTTAACTCAAACGCCATTTTCTCTCTCTCCAATCTTTCTTCTCTTTCCATTCTCTCTCTCTCTAATGCAAATTGCCTTTGTTTCTCTCTTTCCCTTTCCTCCATTTCAAATTGCCTCATCCTCAGTTCATGCTGTTGGGCTATGAGCATTTTTCTGAGTTCTGGGTTCTGTTCTCCCGTGCTGTCCTCCTGCACTGAGCCAAATTCATCCTCAGAACCTTGATCTACCTGGGGTTCCCTCGCTTCACCCATTTCTGCCATTTGGCTTCGAGTCAAGGGCATAATCCCCCCCCAGAACAGGCTGCTTTCAAAAGTCAAGCCTCAAAATAAAGCAACCACTTTTTTTTTCTTTTGCCTCAGAACCAGCCTTCTATAGATTGCTGCTGTTCCTTCAGCACTAACTTGCAACTGTTGCCAGCCAGAGTCCACCCCCCTCTGCTAGGCCTCTCAGCAGACAGGCTAGATCACTGCTACTTCACTCAGCTTTGCCTCAGCCTTTTCCCGCCAAAACAGGTTGCCTCAGAGCTTCCTAATCTAGTCCCACCAATCTGAGGTCACACGTTCTTCCACTAGCCTATCTCCCTGTGAGGTAAGCCTAGAAGATTACCTACGCGCTCTCAGATTGTCCCTGACTAGACCCCCCTTGCTCTGGGCACACTTGCCAAGGCTTTACTGGACCACTGGACAACTGGACCAGTCGTATCCCACACGCTGGACACCAATCAATGTGACAACCCCAGACCTACTGGGATATACCACAGTTTCACTAAGCTGCCACCAACCATTCCCTGTAAGGAGTCACACAGACCAGGAATGGATTTTCAACAAATAACAGAACAAGGTTTATTTAAATAACACACAGGGAAAATAAAATGATCAAGTGAATAAGATACAGTAACGTGGCTTAGTCTCAATCATACATACACCAGTTTGGTTCACACAGAACACCTTTTAAATAAAGCACAGACCCTGAACCTATCAGTTCTGGCTACCCATAAAGACACCTGAACCTATCAGGTTGGTACTGACTGACACACAGTAGTACCCTGTCTGACACACAGACTCCCACACCAGCTTCTTCTTCCCAGCTTCTTCTCTCAGCTCTCCTAAACTTCTCCACACACGCTCCACATATATATACAGTACAGCCCCTCCTCCTGATGTCCCGCCTTCCACTCCCCATAGGATGGAACTTTCCCTCCAACCCATGACAGACAGGTAACATCAGTGCTGTATGTAACTGAGAAATGTCTACTCCTCCAGAAAACTACTCTATGTGTTGTCTAAGAATTAACTGGCCACTTCTTCCCTTCAAGGCAAAATTGTTCTGTCAGAGAGCCAAGGAAGTCACACACCATTTGGGAAAAAAAAAGCATAAGGTAATGTGCCACTGAGCCAGTATGTGACCGCAGCCATTGCAGTAAGCACTGCCTGAGACTTGCAGCTGGACACTGGCAATGGCATGGTCAGACAGCTATGGGTCAGGTGCAGCACAGCTACACAAAGGCTCTCTGCACAGGTCTCTCTGCTGTCTGTCTGTCTTCTCTTTGTCGAAGATACAAGGGTGGTTCTAAGGCAAAATGCTAGTGCCCAGGCACACTATATTCCAAGCACTCTTTCTTTGAACCTGATCAATAAAATGCCATCTACAACAACAGTGTGGATTTTGTTTGTTCTTGAAATTACATGATTACAAAAGTAGGCTCAAGGCCTTTCTCCTGGGGGAACATGTGGCAGGAAAAAGGAAGGAACATAAACTCCATTTTCTAGGAATAAGGTTGAGAGTGGGTGAGGCCTATGCCGGCTGTCCAAGAATGACCCAGGAGGCTGAGGGTGGGCAGAATGCTACTCTAAGGGACCCAAACTACCCTCCCAGACATTACTCAGGAGGCTGAGGGTGGGCAGGATTAGGGTCAGATGGATCCACGCAGCCTCCCAATCATGAGCCAGGAGGTGGAGGGAGTGGGTAGGAGCCAACCCGGCTGCCCAATGTTGGGGGAAAAGAGCCCAAGGTAAGTCCCTAAATATTACCCAACCAGAAAAGAAGACAGGAAGATGGACAGTGAAAGGTCAGACCCTGAGCTGTGTAGAGTTGTGTCAGAGGGACGAGAACCCCTGTGATCCCCAACATGCCCAGCCTAGGAATTGTTGCCCAAAGTACAACTCTGCACAGCTCTAGTTGCTATATTTGCCATTGATGATGAGTTAGAAGGGAGGGAAAAGGGAATAAGACGAGGCCATCCCACGGAAGGAGGGTGGCATGGCATGTAGGGAGGGAGCTAGGAGCAAAGGGTTGCGTTTCGGCAGGAGAATCCTTGGGAAATGCTTGGGAATGTGAAAGAGAGCTCTGCAGTTCCAAAAAAGTGGGGAGAGGGCAAGACGGATCACATCCTGCAGCAGCTTGCTTGCCTCAAGGCCCAAAGTAGGCATGGGCCACGTCATCCTGCAACTTTATCCGCTGTGGATCCTGGACCTGGGATGTTTCCCCTGTCACATTCAAAGCACACATGGGAAGTCATGGCTATAGCAGCCTCCACATCTAGGGGGACCTAGAGGGCCAAGTTATGTAGCACAGCACACACTAGCAAGGTCTTTGACATCCTTTCTGATTTGCGGAGCAGGCGACCCCCTACGTGCTGCAAACAACAGAAACGCGTTTTCCCCATCCCAAAGGATCGCTCGCTCTGTCACCATTCTGGTTTTCCTGTGCGCTTTATCAGAGGGGCTGATGCCTCCAGGGAGGTCCTCAGGGTACGGTGTCTGCTGGAATAGCCGGAGAGGATAGCCCCAATCAGCTGGAGTGGGGGAAACATGGCCATCAGCATCTGTATGAGTTCTCTCTGTTCCCTCCCATTTGCCACGCACTAAACTTACCCAGCCACCAGCCTCACCCCATCAGGCCCACCTCTCCAGCAAAGGAAGCAGACTGGATGCCTCCAGCACTTGGGCATCATCAACCCATTCCAGGCATAGTGCCATTCACATAGGTGAAGGCTCCCTGGGCATTACCAGAGGCTATCATGTTAGTGGCATTTAGGAGTTATTTCTCACTTCCCCTTTCACCTTTTTATAGCCAGGACCCTCCCTCAGCAGCCATTTCCCAGTAGACCTACCAAGGCAGCAGCAGGCAGGGCTGGACTCCCCAAACCCCCTCCTCCAATGGGCACCAAATGCTTTTCCCTTCAGGAAGAGTCCCCCCAAAGGGGCAGAACTAGGATTCTGCTGGAGAGGCATCAATAAAACCCATCAGTCAAAAAGACTGCGTTCGGCCAGAGGGCTTGTCAAGCGCATCACCACACCATCGTCTGCCTGTCTTCAGAGGGACCCTTGCCTCTCTGGTGCCAGCAGTGGGGGAGTTCAAAAGAATTTAAAACTCAACCCCTCTCCCTGACTCAGAGATCCCGAGTTTTGGCACCAGGAAAGCTGCCACTCTAACCATCTCTCAGAACACAGAGCAGAGGAAAGCTACAAAAAGAGTGGAGAGGAGAGAAAGAAGGCTCGGGCAATGACAGAGCCATCCTGGCTGCGAAGAATGCTATCTATAGGCCTTGAAACTGGGGAGGATTTGTTTTTTTGTCTTCCCTTGGTGTGCTAATTAGGCACACCTGGTGACCCCAGGAGCTACTCTTCCAGAAGTTACCAATTAGTTGGCTTCAGAAAGGACGGCACCTGATTGGTTGGAAAGGCTGCAGGCTCTGATGGAGGGTGATGGGATATAAGGCCAGCCAGAGGAAATGGCTGAGCTCAGCAGTTCTGGGCAGCAGCTTTATTCTGGCTGGAACCTGTCACCCAGCCTGCTGTTATGAGGAACTCGGCTTCAGCGCTGAAACCATGCTACTCTGTGGGGAGAGCTGAGAGGTAGGAAGCTGTTAATTGTTTTTGGAGGGAACAACTCTTAGCTGCCTGAATCTCAGAATAGGCTTTGTCCTTCAGGTTGCTTTTGAGCCTGGATGATCTTTTGCATCACCCTGCCTCAAAGCATGACTAAAGTGGTCAGTGCCCTCTCTGTAAGAGGCTTCACACTTCACTAAGAGTGAACCTGGAAGAGGCTAGGGGAAAAAAAACCAATTAAGCTGGGTGAGCAGTTCGTTTCAACTTAGCTTTGCTTGTTTATTCAGCGGAATGCATTTCTCTAGAACGGTGTTGACTTCGCTGTTAGTCTTTTGAGTACTGATTTGGTGGAATAGTTGTTCAGGTTCCTTTATTTCAGGGGGGCCCTTTGGATGGCCTTGCCTTTGCTTCCCATCCCTTTCGGGGCATTCAAGCCTTTGACTCTCTCTGCATGCAAGGCTTAGTCTGAGCTGTAGGGGGCAGCAGAGGAGTTCTCTCTCTCTCTCTCTCTCTCTCTCTCTATTAGTATAAAGTTTAAATTCTTCTTACCATTAGTGGCATGGAGATAATGAAACGTTTAAAAAATAGGTTTATGTAGGATTGGACAATACTATGACATTCTAAATCTTTTTTTGAAAGTTATCCACCTGATGTTGCTTGAAACCAAATGAGAACTGTAACACAGTGGATGAGAACATGGTTAGGAATAGGTAAAACTCGTGTTTATCCATGTAAGGATTAAAGACTAGGAAGGCATACATGGTATCCTTTGGGTTACTTCAGATTAAAAAAGGAATAAAAGCAGCAGTCGAAAAGAGTGAATGAGAGAGTGTCAGGAGTGAAGATCAAAGCATACAGTTGATTCAGGATTGTCAAATGGCCAAGATAAAGATGTGATTTCCCATATTAACCGTATTCTCATCTGATAGTTTTTTCCTTGTGTAAAGAAGAAGCATCTCGTGTGCCAAATTTTAAATTTCTATTCTACATATCTCATTCTAGTATTCTTGATTTTTTTTTTTTTTTTTTTTTTTTTGTGGATGGAAATGTCAGGGTTCTACTGCCTCCAGTGTGTTTTTCTGCTTAGAGCTGTGTTGCAAAATGCGAACTCGAACAATGCAGGTTTGTTGCCTTTAATGCTTCTGTGAACGTACAGCAGAAGTATTTCAGTGCAAAAGGACTTATTCCTGGAAATAAATCACAACATTCTCATCATTGCAACTTTGTCTTCTTTTCTCCCTGCAGAACGTCTGAAATGTGCACTTTGCGTTAGAAAGCTAACTGAGCCATCAAATGCAAGCATGTGAACTCTTGGTTGAAAGAACTGGAGTGACTGTTTTATATGCCAAATGGCTTCTGCATCTGCTGAAACGTCTCATGCCTGAGAGCCATCCTAGACTGTAGTGATCACAAAACGAAACGGCTAAAGGTTTAGGTGATCACAAAACAAAGAAAAAGCAATTAACTGGAGATAAAGCAAGAAGTCAGTCGACATGTACATGTCCGCCAGCCGAATTCCTAGAGCCACGCCCCAAGAACTCTCTTTGATTAACCTTGACAAATTTACAGATTGTTGAGAGAATTCAGATGGGACACTAGTTAGGATTGGCTGAAGAAATCCTTTGAAGTTATATTCTAACTCTAAGGAGACTGTACTCTGCACTGAAGAACAGATATCAGTTGCTGACCTTGAGGACAGCGTTCCCACACTAGTCCATATGGAGGTGCTATATTTGCCAAACCCGAACTTGAAACATAGTCCAGCCTGGGGCCGATGACCATTGGCAAAAAAAAGAGAAAAATGCCTCCTAATGAGAGACTTTCCACACTTGATAGCAAAAGAAAAACTATCCAACACAACCAGGCTCGTGCTGGCTGGAAAAATAAGGGGGGGGGATAGACAGGGCTCGCGTCGAGGAGGGAATGACTGGAGGGGAGGGGAGGGGGAGAACCGCATTTGAGGTGGGGAGGAAAAGGCCATGGGCATTAGATGAGATGCGTCGAGGAGGGGCCGACAAGAAAGCGGGGGGGCGGGAGGGACCATGCTTGTGTTGGGCCAGAAAAGGCAGGGTGGGGATAGACGGGCTTCCGGGGAGGAGAGGTGGCATTGCAGGGCACGCAACTGGGAGCAGAGGGGGGGCATTGCAGGAGGGTTTGTGAAAGGGAAGGGGTGGGCCTGGGAGTGGAGAGGGATGGACAAGAGGGGGTTTATTTGCATACTGGAGGGGAATGAGAAGACAGGGAAGTTATTTACTTGGGTATGTAAGGGAAATCAGCTATTCCCAGAAGCTACAAACTACCTCATCTCTCAGAGGTGTTCTCTTCTCTCTACCCTGAGACTCTGAATAACTGAGTGAATCCTCTTCAGGGAAGCCCATAGAAAGCATTTCCTTGACATCCACCCAGGTAGGGCCTGAGATATATGTCCCCTGCCCCAATATTAAATTTACCCCATCAGTGGCACTTCCTGAAATGAGACAATGCAAAGGCTGCTTATTTCCTTAGCTGATGGGAATCGATAGTGTCTTCTGAGTTATTGTGAATTCCACAGGCTTTTGTCTTCGCCTTTTAGAGAGGGGTGCTGTTTTAAAGCTGAGACAAGAGAAATATTTCATGTACCCGTCTTATGTGATTTGTTGGCAACATCAGGCTTGGCATCGTCGTTATTTGGGCGGAGGGGGGGTTCATAGTGCGTCTTCTATTATGGAGAAGCATTTCCTTTAACCGTTCTGTGTGATTCGGTGTCTAGGAAATGACTTTCATGGACTTTCCTGAAGAGAAGTAGTCAATTCTCTTCTGTTGAAGGAAACTATCAGTCTTTGCGTCGACGCAATTCGGGGGAGTGGTACGTCCTTAGGCGCCTTTCATTCTGGACTAGGCGAAGTATTTCCTCTACTCGTCTTGTGTGATTGGTTGTCAAGGAAATCCCTTCCATGGGCTTTCCTGAACAGGAGTGGTGATTTCTCTTCTGTTCAAAGACAACATCAGGCTTGGCATCGTCGATATGGGGGTGGGGTTCATCGTGCGCCTTTGATTATGGAGAAGCATTTCCTTTACCCATCCTGTGTGATTGGGTTTCTAGGAAATGACTTCCATGGCCTTTCTTGAAGAGAAGTAGTCAATTCTCTTCTGTTGAAAGAAACTATCAGTCTTTGCGTCGTCGCAATTCGGGGCAGTGGTACGTCCTTAGGCGCCTTTCATTTTGGATTAGGCAAAGTATTTCCTCTACCCGTCTTGTGTGATTGGTTGTCAAGGAAATCCCTTCCGTGGGCTTTCCTGAACAGGAGTGGTGATTTCTCTTCTGTTCAAAGACAACATCAGGCTTGGCATCGTCGATATGGGGGTGGGGTTCATAGTGCGCCTTCTATTATGGAGAAGCATTTCCTTTACTCGTCCTGGGTGATTGGGTTTCTAGGAAATGACTTCCATGGCAATTCTTGAAGAGAAATAGTCAATTCTCTTCTGTTGAAGGAAACTATCAGTCTTTGCGTCGTCGCATTTCGGGGGAGTGGTACGTCCTCATGCGCCTTTCATTTTTGATTAGGCAAAGTATTTCCTCTACCCGTCTTGTGTGATTGGTTGTCAAGGAAATCCCTTCCGTGGGCTTTCCTGAACAGGAGTGGTGATTTCTCTTCTGTTCAAAGACAACATCAGGCTTGGCATCGTCGATATGGGGGTGGGGTTCATAGTGCGCCTTCTATTATGGAGAAGCATTTCCTTTACCCGTCCTGTGTGATTGGTTTTCTAGGAAATGACTTCCATGGCCTTTCTTGAAGAGAAACAGTCAATTCTCTTCTGTTGAAGGAAACTATCAGTCCTTGCGTCGTCGTATTTCGGGGGAGTGGTACATCCTTAGGCGCCTTTCATTTTGGATTAGGCGAAGTATTTCCTCTACCCGCCTTGTGTGATTGGTTGTCAAGGAAATCCCTTTTGTGGGCCTTCCTGAACAGGAGTGGTGATTTCTCTTCTGTTCAAAGACAACATCAGGCTTGGCATCGTCGATATGGGGGTGGGGTTCATAGTGCACCTTCTATTATGGAGAAGCATTTCCTTTACTCGTCCTGGGTGATTGGGTTTCCAGGAAATGACTTCCATGGCAATTCTTGAAGAGAAATAGTCAATTCTCTTCTGTTGAGGGAAACTATCAGTCTTTGCGTCGTCGCATTTCGGGGGAGTGGTACATCCTTAGGCGCCTTTCATTTTGGATTAGGCGAAGTATTTCCTCTACCCGTCTTGTGTGATTGGTTGTCAAGGAAATGCCTTCTGTGGGCTTTCCTGAACAGGAGTGGTGATTTCTCTTCTGTTCAAAGACAACATCAGGCTTGGCATCGTCGATATGGGGGTGGGGTTCATAGTGCGCCTTCTATTATGGAGAAGCATTTCCTTTACTCGTCCTGGGTGATTGGGTTTCTAGGAAATGACTTCCATGGCAATTCTTGAAGAGAAATAGTCAATTCTCTTCTGTTGAAGGAAACTATCAGTCTTTGCGTCGTCGCATTTCGGGGGAGTGGTACATCCTTAGGCGCCTTTCATTTTGGATTAGGCGAAGTATTTCCTCTACCCGTCTTGTGTGATTGGTTGTCAAGGAAATCCCTTCCGTGGGCTTTCCTGAACAGGAGTGGTGATTTCTCTTCTGTTCAAAGACAACATCAGGCTTGGCATCGTCGATATGGGGGTGGGGTTCATAGTGCGCCTTCTATTATGGAGAAGCATTTCCTTTACTCGTCCTGGGTGATTGGGTTTCTAGGAAATGACTTCCATGGCAATTCTTGAAGAGAAATAGTCAATTCTCTTCTGTTGAAGGAAACTATCAGTCTTTGCGTCGTCGCATTTCGGGGGAGTGGTACATCCTTAGGCGCCTTTCATTTTGGATTAGGCGAAGTATTTCCTCTACCTGTCTTGTGTGATTGGTTGTCAAGGAAATCCCTTCCGTGGGCTTTCCTGAACAGGAGTGGTGATTTCTCTTCTGTTCAAAGACAACATCAGGCTTGGCATCGTCGATATGGGGGTGGGGTTCATAGTGCGCCTTCTATTATGGAGAAGCATTTCCTTTACTCGTCCTGGGTGATTGGGTTTCTAGGAAATGACTTCCATGGCAATTCTTGACGAGAAATAGTCAATTCTCTTCTGTTGAAGTAAACTATCAGTCTTTGCGTCGTCGCATTTCGGGGGAGTGTTACGTCCTTATGCGCCTTTCATTTTTGATTAGGCAAAGTATTTCCTCTACCCGTCTTGTGTGATTGGTTGTCAAGGAAATCCCTTTTGTGGGCCTTCCTGAACAGGAGTGGTGATTTCTCTTCTGTTCAAAGACAACATCAGGCTTGGCATCGTCGATATGGGGGTGGGGTTCATCGTGCTCCTTTTATCATGGAGAAGCATTTCCTTTACCCGTCCTGTGTGATTGGGTTTCTAGGAAATGACTTCCATGGCCTTTCTTGAAGAGAAGTAGTCAATTCTCTTCTGTTGAAAGAAACTATCAGTCTTTGCGTCGTCGCAATTCGGGGCAGTGGTACGTCCTTAGGCGCCTTTCATTTTGGATTAGGCGAAGTATTTCTTCTACCCGTCTTGTGTGATTGGTTGTCAAGGAAATCCCTTCCGTGGGCTTTCCTGAACAGGAGTGGTGATTTCTCTTCTGTTCAAAGACAACATCAGGCTTGGCATCGTCGATATGGGGGTGGGGTTCATAGTGCGCCTTTTATTATGTAGAAGCATTTCCTTTACCTGTCCTGTGTGATTGGGTTTCTAGGAAATGACTTCCATGGCCTTTCTTGAAGAGAAGTAGTCAATTCTCTTCTGTTGAAGGAAACTATCAGTCTTTGCGTCGTCGCATTTCGGGGGAGTGGTACATCCTTAGGCGCCTTTCATTTTGGATTAGGCGAAGTATTTCCTCTACCCGTCTTGTGTGATTGGTTGTCAAGGAAATCCCTTCCGTGGGCTTTCCTGAACAGGAGTGGTGATTTCTCTTCTGTTCAAAGACAACATCAGGCTTGGCATCGTCGATATGGGGGTGGGGTTCATAGTGCGCCTTCTATTATGGAGAAGCATTTCCTTTACCCGTCCTGTGTGATTGGGTTTCTAGGAAATGACTTCCATGGCCTTTCTTGAAGAGAAACAGTCAATTCTCTTCTGTTGAGGGAAACGATCCGTCTTTGCGTCGTCGCATTTCGGGGGAGTGATACATCCTTAGGCGCCTTTCATTTTGGATTAGGCGAAGTATTTCCTCTACCCGTCTTCTGTGATTGGTTGTCAAGGAAATCCCTTTTGTGGGCTTTCCTGAACAGGAGTGGTGATTTCTCTTCTGTTCAAAGACAGCATCAGGCTTGGCATCGTCGATATGGGGATGGGGTTCATAGTGCGCCTTCTATTATGGAGAAGCATTTCCTTTACCCGTCCTGTGTGATTGGGTTTCTAGGAAATGACTTCCATGGCCTTTCTTGAAGAGAAATAGTCAATTCTCTTCTGTTGAACGAAACTATCAGTCTTTGCGTCGTCTCATTTTGGGGGACTGGTGCGTCCTTAGGCGCCTTTCATCTTGGATTAGGCGAAGTATTTCCTCTACCCGTCTTGTGCGATTGCTTGTCAAGGAAATCCCTTTTGTGTTCTTTCCTGAACAGAAGTGGTGATTTCTCTTCTGTTCAAAGACAACATCAGGCTTGGCATCGTCGTCAAGGGGGAGGAATGTTTTATAGTGCTCCTTTTATCATGGAGAAGGGTTTCCTTTACCCGTCCTGTGTGATTGGGTTTCTAGGAAATGACTTTCATGGGCTTTCTTGAAAAGAAATGATGCTTTTTTATTATATATATATATATATATATATATATATATATATATATATATATATATATATATATATATATATATATATATATATATATATATATATATATATATATATATATATATATATATATATATATATATATATTTTTTTTGCTTTCCTGTGGTGTGGTAATCTAAACCCTGACTGTTATTTTACTGGCAGTCAGAAGGAGAAACAAGGGAAAGATGTTTTATCTGTATTTCCAAAATAATGTTGGAGAGATGAAAATAAAAACTTTTCTTTTACATTCTCGTAAATCCTGAAGAAGGTAGTTTATTAAGGCTGGCTAAAACCATATCTGTGGCAGATTGTTCAAACTGTAGAAATGAAAGGAAGCATTCCTGCATGGCAACACATTGTATCTGCCCAGGAAACCAGGTTCTGTCCCCTGCTTGCCCACAAGGGAGCTCTATGCGAAAAAGTAGGATGACCCAGGAAGGGACAGGTGGGCTTCGACAGTGCGTCAGGAATTGCTCCTGTCATGCTTGCTCAGGACTGAACGCCTGCCACAGAAGGGTCTTTTGGATCAATGAGTTTCTCAAGATTGGGAACTATTAGAGACCCTTCCTGGTACCTTTTGTCTCATATCCTGTCTCTTATGTCTCATCAATAAATGTTACATGAATAGTGCTTAACCCAAAATTACTGGTGTGTGGTCTTCTCGGTTGCCTGACCAGGGCCTGCCTCAATCCATCACTATTTTTGGTCTCTGACCCAATAAAGTACATGCATGTAATATTTCAAATAAATGGAAGTAATTGAAACATTTCAAGATAGCTAAATCAGCACAAGTTAATAAAATAGATTACCCAGACATTTTTTTTATGATGGGAGTTAGGCAGAGGTCAAGAATTGTTTTGTATTCTTTTGGCAGAGAATAGGAATTTGGCCACTAATTCAGTAGTTATCTTGTTTGTGTTGCTTAATAAATACTTTATATAACAAAGCAGAGTCCTAACTGGGAAGACATTCATTAGAGGCTTGAGAAATTTGATAGGCTCATTCCTGTAAAGATTACACTCAAAGAGGACGTATTTCATTTTTCCTGTGGCTACAAGGACACAATCTTTTTCGTAAGGGATGCCGGAATGACGCCCATCTAAAATTGCGAATTGGAGACAGTTAAATTGGCCTTTTTAAAAATTGTGCCTGTATTTTGTGATAATCAAATTCTCCAAATACCTAGCACTTTGAGAAAAATTAAAGTTTAGGCCAAAATGCAAGATGAAACATGTTTTGAAATTGAAATTGATTTTCGGTATTCTATGTCCCTAATCTGCTTTTCTAGGGTAGAGTTGGTTGCCTTGGGTTCCTGGGCATAAAGAAAGTCCATCGAGAGCCCTAATAGATGCAGTTTGGCTGGAAAAGCGTTAAGCCATGAGCTCTTATGTACCTCTTTCTGTAAAAGGTTAAGATATTCCATGGCGGAATCAGTATGTATTGCCTTATTCCAATATCTGAAAGCAAAGAGCCAAGCACTCCATTCTTGTGATATGAGGCCAGTCTCTAATCGTAATGTATCTGCAGGGACACAACTTGGCATTCCAAGGATGGATCTTAGAAAAATTGAAAGCGCACTCTCTATACTTGTGTGAAATACTAGAATTTAAGCTGGTATTCCATATAGCAGTTGGGGCAGAATCTTGAGCTTAGAAACTTGGATAAAGGCTGGTATAAATTGCCCCGCCCCAATAAAGAAAAAAACTCAAGATAGCTTTCTCCATGTGATCGGCTACTTGGATTATTGACTATCTGTGGGCGGCCCAGAAAAGTTTATAGTGAAATATAATACCCAGGTACTTCAGCCATTTTAATTGCTCAATGCATGTGCCATTAATTGTCCATTTTCTTATTGTTACAGACTGAGCAAAAACCATAATTTTGGTTTTGACAATATTTGTAACCAATTGATCTTATAGTAGGTTATACATATATGAGGCCGTTTAAGGCTTATTTTCGATAGTGACAGAAGAACAGCGTCATCTGCATAAAGCAATAGGGGCATTTGATCTCTGCCAGTCTAGGAGGATGGAAGTCTGTTCTAAGACACCACCCAAGCAGATCATTTAAATACAGGTTAAATAATGTGGGGGCTAATATACAGCCCTGTCGAACCCCCTTATTAGCCTGAATAGGCTTTGGCAGATCTCCTTCCGTACCACATCTAACATGAAGTGTGGTACTCTGGTAAAGACATTTAATGAGATATAGGAGTCTCTTACTGTCAGGACCCAGTTTCCTATGAGGTAGAACTTGGTCGGACGGACAGAGAGTACAGTAATTGGAAATCTGAATACCCCTATGCAGCTGGGTGAGTCCTGGTCACTGCAGCCAGGGTGTACAACAGACTACTACTTACAAGTCTGCCCTAAAAAGATAGTTGCTGACCCATAAGAAAGCTCAGCAGGAAGTTACACATGAGGTTTGTAGTCCTAAGATCTACTTGGCTCAATTAGGTAAGACTCAGTAGCTTCATGTGGCCTTGCTTCTCCCTCAGGGTATAGCTAAGACACCTTCACTGTTCAAGAACTGAAAAGATTTTATAATTGATCTTTTTATTGAAGAAATAAAGTCAGTTTGGTGCAAAAGCATAGCAAATAAGTGTTTTCAAGGCTTGTTACAAATTACAATTAAGGCAAAAATCCTCTTTTAATTACAATAGCTCTAAAAATCTCTAAAAGCTTCCTTAGGGTAGGCAAAAGGCCTAAAGCCCCCTTTCTCTTCTTCCTTGACTCCCTACATCTTCCCCAGTCCTTTCCCTGCACGGAGCAGCAGGCAAAAAGACCTAGAAAAATCTATGGTTCCATCCAAAAAGGAAAAATAGGAACAAGATGGAACACTGCAAAGGGCAAAAGTTCCTTTTTCTATCTTCTCGGCTCCTCCTGTCGTCTTGGTCTTCCCACGCTGTCATCCAATCACGGCATACAGTGATAGAAGCAGTCCCCTCCTTCTCTTCTCTCAAGAAACAGATGTTGTTTTTGTCAGTCCATTGTCTTCTCCGCCATAACAAGTGTCTGGTCTTATTATTTTGTATTGGCTTCAACAGTGGACCCTCGACTTACGGAATTAATCGATATTGGAATGGTGGCTGCAGGTCGAAAAGTCCGTAGGTCGAGAGTCCATTTTGCATAGGAATGCCTTGAAAACCATTTAATCCATTACAGGAAAAAAAAAATCCCGGGCATTCCAAAGCTGCACCCGCTGCTCTCTGTCTCCCGTCCCTGGTGCCCTCTGCCTTCTGTCCTTGTGTGGAGAGCAGGCAGAGGGCACCGGGATGGGAGACAGAGGTCAGCGTGTCCAGCTTTGGAAGCCCAGGAAGCCGAAAGCTGCTCCGCCCCCGCTGCTGGCTTTCAGAGGGCACCAGGGATGGGAGACAGGGACAGCGAAAGGAGTTGTTAATCTTGGAAAGTGGAAAGCCAGCAGCGGGGGCGGAGCGGCTGAGAAACAGGCAGTGAGCACGGGTCAGCTTTTGGTTTTCCATGCTTCAATAACCCCTTTCCTATCCCTGTCTTCCATCCCCACTGCCCTCTGCCTTCTGACCCTGCGGGCACCGGGGATGGTAGGCAGAGGGCAGCAAGGGAGGCTTTGAATTTCCCGCCCTTTCCCCCTGCCTTTTGTAAGTTGAAGCTCCGGCTGCAAGTTGAACAACAATTTTGCGGCATTAGCTTTTTGTACCTCGAAATTTTCGTAAGTAGGGACCTTCATAACTCGAGGGTACACTTTACCGGCCTAAAGGAAAAACATTCCCACAGCCCTCTGGAAATACATTCCCATCATACAAAATCTTTCATACATAGAACCAATATGGAATCCATTTTACATTGTTCCCAACTACATATCCCATCTTCAGTACAAGATTTAAACCACATAATCTGATCCATGACATTTATCTATCGGGGCTTTATATAATTTTAACCATAGTACAGTGGTACCTCACATAACGAGCACACCGTTTAACGACGAATCCGCATAGCGATCCGTTTATTGGGATCGGTAATGCGACCGCATACCAATGTTTTCTATTGC